>NC_084610.1:22007022-22158834 GCF_033807715.1 Cololabis saira | reverse complement strand
CTTCCTTCCTTCCTTCCTTCCTTCCTTCCTTCCTCCTTCCTTGACCCAAAGACAGCACAAGGGTTAAGATATCAGTGGTCGTTCATTGTCTATGAGAGCTCGCTGCAGGAGGCGTCAGAGGCAATTTGAAGTTGAGAGAATCTCAACTTTGTGCAAATGAGCAGCGTCCAATCACAGACCGGGATTGATGTTATATTTAACAATAAGAAGCAGAACAATGAAAAAATTATATCTAAGATCCACAACATTTTTGTTGAATTTTCTTGTGGCAGGGTGGAGGAGCAGCCACTCAGTTGATTGGGCACAGGTGTGCACAATCAACAAAGCAAATATTTTATGATTTAATTTTTATTTATTTGGGATTAAACCACAGATTCTACAATTAGGAGACAACCATCCCTTCACTGTTTAACCCTTGTACTGTCTTCGGGTCAAAATGACCTAATTCTCCTGTTCCTTCCTTCCTTCCTTCCTTCCTTCCTTCCTTCCTTCCTTCCTTCCTTCCTTCCTTCCTTCCTTCCTTCCTTCCTTCCTTCCTTCTTTTCTCCCTTGCTTCTTTTCTTCCTTCCTTCCTTCCTTCCTTCCTTCCTTCCTTCCTTCCTTCCTTCCTTCCTTCCTTCTTTTCTCCCTTCCTTCTTTTCTCCCTTCCTTCCTTCCTTCCTTCCTTCCTTCCTTCCTACCTTCCTTCCTTCCTTCCTTCCTTCCTTCTTTTCACCCTTCCTTCCTTCTTTCCTTCCTTCTTTTCTCCCTTCCTTCCTTCCTTCCTTCCTTCCTTCCTTCCTTCCTTCCTTCCTTCCTTCCTTCCTTCCTTCCTTCCTTCTTTTCTCCCTTGCTTCCTTCCTTCCTTCTTTTCTCCCTTCCTTCTTTTCTTCCTTCCTTCCTTCCTTCCTTCCTTCCTTCCTTCCTTCCTTCCTTCCTTCCTTCCTTCCTTCTTTTCACCCTTCCTTCCTTCCTTCTTTCCTTCCTTCTTTTCTCCCTTCCTTCCTTCCTTCCTTCCTTCCTTCCTTCCTTCCTTCTTCCCTTCCTTCCTTTTTTATTTCCTTCCTTCCTCCCTTCCTTCCTTCTTTCTTTCCTTCCTTCCTTCTTTTCTCCCTTCGTTCCTTCTTTCCTTCCTTCTTTTCTCCCTTCCTTCCTTCCTTCCTTCCTTCCTTCCTTCCTTTTTCCCTTCCTTCTTTATTTCCTTCCTCCCTTCCTTCCTTCTTTCTTTCCTTCCTTCCTTCCTTCTTTTCTCCCTTCGTTCCTTCCTTCCTTCCTTCCTTCCTTCCTTCCTTCCTTCCTTCCTTCCTTCCTTCCTTCCTTCCTCCTTCCTTGACCCAAAGACAGCACAAGGGTTAAGATATCAGTGCATCTGTGAAGGTTCAGAGTCTCTGAGTCCCATGAAGTTGAAATAAAATAATTTTTCCCTCCTTTTCCTTTCATGCATAAATTGTCAATAAGAGGAATAGAAAAATGTGCATCATCAACTGTGGGGGAAATCATCTCTCTGAACAAGCTGGGTAAATCACAGAAGAGTGACACACGGATACATAATCCTGCGATGGAGATCACAACTCCGGCTTATTTGCTGCTTCTCAGCGTTTCAGTGTGACAATCTGCCCAACAGCCGTGACTCACATTGTTCTGAGATTATGGCGCTGTTCCTTCCTCCCTTTGTTATCCCAGTCTTAATCAGGTTAGAGCCCGTGAAAGAACGATGGGATATTTCATGTGACGACACACAGTTTGGAGCTACAGCTGCTGATGCAGATGTTGCACTAACACACGTGTGTTACTCTCCAGAACCAAACGACGGGACGCTACGGTTCATTCAGACATTTCATCGTGTTTGTTCTTCGTCTTAACCGCCAGCTCCTCCCTATCTAGGTCAGGTCTCATGTTCTGATCTCTGTGCTCCATTTCACTGGAATCCTGCACTGGCATAAATTATATGCATATATTCTGTGTGTGTTGCCATGGTTACAAGACTGATGTTGGCAAAGTAAAAGAGGCTATCTCTGTTTTGTTGCCCAGATGCCTGCTTAAATATATAAATATGTTTTTTAAAGTAAAGAACGTGATGAATGATCACGTTCCAAATGATAAAAATGCCATGTTTGATGAGAATTTGTCCCGTCTTTGCCGTTGTTTTTCATTCTTTCCTTCCAGATGATTCCACATGCAGCTTTTTAATGCTCTCTAATGCTTGAATATCAATGCTGGAGAGTTTCGCAGTAACAAAATTAGCTCGGAGTCAGTTTTATCCTGGTGGGAAACTAAGAATCCATGATGTGGAAAGCTGAAGCCCGGTGCCTGTAGTCGGCATTTATGATCAGCTTCTATCAATCCATAGTGTTTATTGATGATCTATAAGCAGTACTGGAGTTGAGGGGGGATGAGGGGGGAATGAGGGGGGATGGCATCCCCCCTGAAATAAAAACGGTCAAAATCATCCCCCCTGTAAAACTGCCATCCCCCCTTTCCATCCCTTATGTCATTTCATCAATGAATGTGGTTTTACTGCTATTTCAACATTTAGAGTCATCACCAGAAAAATAACACCAGAAAAATAACTTATTTGACAATTTTCACCTGTTTCAAGTAAATTTTCACTTGAAATAAGTAGAAAAATCTGCCAGTGGGACAAGATTTATCGTCTTATTACAAGCTAAAAAAATCTTGTTCCACTGGCAGATTTTTCTACTTATTTCAAGTGATACGGAAGAGTATTAGGGCCAGGCAGGAGAAAAATAAAATTTATATTTTAGAGGAGGAAGATTTTTTTTTCATTATCCACTTCGAGAAAAAAGTCGAAATGTCGAGGAAAAAGTCAAAATGTCAAGAAAAAAGTCAAAATGTCGAGATTAATGTTGAAGTACAATTTCGAGAAAAAAGTCAAAATGTTGAGAAAAAAGGCGAAATTTCGACTTTATTCACAAAATTTCAACTTTTATCTTGAAATTGTATTTCAACATTAATTGAATTAATCGAAGTGCACAATAAAAAAAATCTTCCACTCTCAAATTTTTTTTCTCTTGCCTGGCCCTAATACTCTTCCGTAGAAAATCTACTTGAAACAGGTGAAAATTGTTGTTTTTTCCAGTGATGAGTCTTGTTTTAAGTGTAATGAGATTCTTTTACTAAAATGAGACATTTTAACTAGAAATAAGACAAATATTCTTGTTAAGATTTTGAGTTTTTGCAGTGATCCATGTTACTTATCCTGTGAAGGACAGAGTCATATTGATAAGTTCAGAAAAGTGTTTTTTATTGTTGTGTTTTGATGTATTTGATGTAAGCCCAGTGGATATTTAAAGCTTACAGAAGGCTGCATTTAACTGCTGCTATGTCATTCCTGCAGTATTTCTGCAGGGGTTTTGGTCACTGCTATTATTTGTAATATATTATAATATTTGTAATCAGCACAAATTATCTGTCCCCATATGATAAAATCCACCATCCCCCCTGATTCTTTTTACAACTCGAGTACTGTCCATAAGTGTTTTTCTTTTAAATGATACATGAAATGTGAGACGACACGGATGTTTAAATCTTTTAACACCAAGGTTTATTTGCATCACAGTTTTGTATAGTCACAAGTTATCTCTGATATAACTTTAAAACATTTCATTTAAAAAATAACAACCAGTTGTGCATTGTGCTCGGCTCCGACAGTAGTGTGCTTCTTCCAAAAGAAAAAGGAAAAACATTAAAGAGAATATACAAACAGTCATCGGGTAGCACAGAAACAACAAGATCACATGAGGTTTTACCCAGAAGTCACCACTAGAACCTAAAATAAAAATATAACGAGACTCTTCCTGAGGGTGAATCAACCACGACTCATGAAACCTGCTCAACTGCTGCTTTATTTCCGCGGAACCGGTCGAGGAAACCACCACTTCTAATAAGAAGAGAGGAAATTCCTTTTTTTTTCACCATATTTTACAAGTATTTTACAGAAAGCACAGCTTCAATATATTGTTACGACACTGAGATAATGTTTGTTTTAAGATTACACACACATTCTCGCTCTTATTCATTTCATCCTTTTATTGAACATGCTCTTCAAATGGTGTTGCGTTCAGGGACCGCCTTTCTAACCCGGTTCTGCAAAGTGCTTCAAAACACATCTTTTTAAACTTGTTTACACATATTCTAGTTACATCTCCCGAAAGTTTATTAAATCTATCCACTTGGATTTTGTCCATTCTTTGCAGCCTTTAATTCTGGCAGTGACTCTGAGGTTCAGGTCCTGATAAGCTTATGTTTCATCGTGTAATACAGGCGTAGCGGTGGACGTGGGATCATTATCAGGATAGAAAGAGGTTTCTTCCCGACTCACACGGCCTTGCAGAGTATTAGGGCCAAACTAAGACAAAAAAAATAGTAAATTACGAGAATAAAGTCATAATAATATGAGAATAACGTCGTAAAATTACGAGAATAAAGTTATAATGTTGCGAGAATAAAGTCGTAATTTATGAGAATTATGTCATAATGTTGCGAGAATAAAGTCATAATATTACGAGAATAAAGTCGTAATATTGCGAGAATAAAGTCGTAATATTACGAGAATTATGTCATAATGTTGCGAGAATAAAGTCATAATATTACAAGAATAAAGTCGTAATATTGCGAGAATAAAGTCGTAATTTATGAGAATAAAGTCGTAATTTATAAGAATAAAGTCGTAATATTATGAGAATAAAGACTTTATTCTCGTAATATTACGACTTTATTCTCGTAATATTGCGACTTTATTTTCATATTATTATGACTTTATTCTCGCAACATTATGACTTTATTCTCCTTATATAACGACTTTATTCTCGTAATATTACGACTTTATTCTCCTAATATTACGACTTTATTCTCCTAATATAACGACTTTATTCTCGCAACATTACGACTTTATTCTCGCAACATTACGACTTTATTCTCGCAACATTACGACTTTATTCTCCTAATATTACAGCTTTATTCTTTTAATATTACGACTTTATTCTCCTAATATTACGACTTTATTCTCGTAATATTACGACTTTATTCTCCTAATATTACGACTTTATTCTCGTAATATTACGACTTTATTCTCGTAATATTAAGACTTTATTCTCGTAATATTACGACTTTATTCTCGCAACATTACGACTTTATTCTCCTAATATTACGACTTTATCCTCACAACATTATGACTTTATTCTCGTAATATTACGACTTTATTCTCATAATATTACGACTTTATTCTCGTAATATTACGACTTTATTCTCCTAATATTACGACTTTATTCTCGTAATATTACGACTTTATTCTCATAATATTACGACTTTATTCTCGTAATATTACAACTTTATTCTAGTAATATTACGACTTTATTCTTGTAATTTTACGACTTTATTCTCATAATATTATGACTTTATTCTCGTAATTTCCAAATTTTTTTTTGTCTTAGTTTGGCCCTAACACTCCGTCGTATGATTTAGCCTCCGTTCAGCGTCTATTATCGCTCCTCCGGGTTCCCGGGGTGTGTTGATGATAAACTCCCCGGTGCTGCCGCAGGGACGACGAGGTCCGGTGGTTGATTCCCCCTCATGAAGAGTCGTCTCAGAGCATCTCATAATGGGAACACAATTCAAGCTGTTTAAATTTAATTTATATACAAGCCATGTACAGCTGGAAATATGATTCCAACCCCCCCCCCCCAGCGACACCATGCCGATACACGCCTGTATTTGGTT
The DNA here is from genome assembly GCF_033807715.1 of Cololabis saira. Classification (NCBI taxonomy): domain Eukaryota; kingdom Metazoa; phylum Chordata; class Actinopteri; order Beloniformes; family Belonidae; genus Cololabis; species Cololabis saira. The sequence goes on along the minus strand of NC_084610.1, from coordinate 22,153,116 downwards.
TGTCACTCCTCTGATTCCACAGGATTAGACCATCACCACGTTAGTTTTTGACGAAAGAGACTAAAGTTTTACATCACTAAAAAGTACTGTACATGTTCTGTGATCGGTGATGAATCGACTTCGTACACTTTGAAAGTCTCCCCTCTCTTTGGAATGACGCAGCATGTGATGTAAAAGCCTGAAATATTCAGAAGTATCATGTTGTAAAACTTTCAAATTTACATTTGAACATACAACGGTGTCTCATGGCCTCGCGTGCACCAAATACCCTCCTGTAGTACACGTTATACATGAGGATTACTTACAGTTATGAAACATCATTAAAAGTGAAACACCAGGCTTTGGTAAATGTACAAGGTACACAGTTAATGTACAATCTTCTTTACATTGCAAACTCTCGTGGTACCTGCGTGGAATCTGCAACTTTGACCCGCAATAACCCTGAACGGGAGAAAGTGATGACGAAGTTGGATGGATGGATGAGAAAACATTCTCATTGGGAATTTTTCACCTTTTATATGCATCCGACCACATATGTCTGAGTCTACAAAGGTAATACATGTTATTGATCCTGGCTGTAACAGTGATAAAAGCAGCCTTGCCTATTTTCTGGGTTTTTATTTATCTATTGGAATTTTTTTTCTTGGCCAGTTTCAGTCAGGTATGTTGTGTACGACGGAGTATTAGGGCCAAACTAAGAAAAAAAAGAAGGAAATTACGAAAATAAAGTCATAATAATATGAGAATAAAGTCTTAATATTACGAGAATAAAATCGTAATATTAAATATATTATAAATATATAAATATAACTTCACAAGATGCTCAATATTCAATATTTTAACACACTCTTCCTGTTAGAATTCTCATAAAATTAACATTTTATTCTTGTAATATTACAACTTTATTCTCATAAATTGGGACTTTATTCTCTTAATGTTACGACTTTATTCTCGTAATATTACGACTTTATTCTCATAATATTACGACTTTATTCTCGTAATGTTACGACTTTATTCTCATAAATTCCGACTTTATTCTCGTAATGTTACGACTTTATTCTCGTAATATTACGACTTTATTTTCGTAATATTACGACTTTATTCTCGTAATATTACGACTTTATTCTCATAAATTACGACTTTATCCTCGTAATATTACGACTTTATTCTATTACGACTTTATTCTCGCAAAATGATGACTTTATTCTCGTAATTTCCTTTTTTTTTGTCTAAGTTTGGCCCTAATACTCCGTCGTAGTTGTGTGATTGCCCAATCTGTAAAACATCAGTGCAAAGGGAAGCTATCAATGTACAAAACAATTGGCTCATTTGTCTGTAATGTAGAATGAGCCAGAACTAGTTTGGATGTGAATGTCCCATAACCTTTGCCCGCTAAAAACCTCACGTATTTTTGCACATGTAAATATTATCGTTTTTTTTGTGTTTACTATTTTTTTCTCTTGTACATTACTAATTTTTCTACATTTTATATTGCTCTTTTTTATTATTTAGCTATTTATTGGTTATTTCTAATTTCATTTTTTGTATAAACCGTTGAGTGTGTTTGGCTGCTGCACGACTGAATTTCTCCTCTGGGAGATCAATAAAGTCTTCTATTCTATGACCAAACTGCCTTTTAACCAAAACTGCTTTTATGTTTTCTTTGTGTTTTTCTGAGTAAATAATATCTTTTATACCCCGCTGCTCCTTGGACGCTGTGAAGGTACAAAATGCTAATTATTGTGAAACAAACACGGAGGGATTAAAGTACTAATCCTCCAGAGTCAGACTTTGAGACTTTATTAAGACCTTGATTGCAGCAAATAAAGTTTTATAGAGCAATTATTGAATTTCCTTCAATAATTGATGATTAGCAATTATTTAGCATCATGCTAATAACACTTCCCACCTCGAGATGTTTGGCCTCACAATGATGAGAGGATTCATGTTTGCTCTTTAATTGCAAGAAAAGATAAAGCGTTTGTTTTAAAGATTAAATAAACTTGAACATGCCTCGATGAACTAAAACTTTTCTAATCTGTTTTTCCCTGCAGATATGTTTCTCAAAGATGTCCTCGTTGGCAGTTGGAGGTCAAGCTGTTGCTCCCCAGAAGGCAGCGGTGCACGGAAACACGGGAGGAGTTTCTGTCAGGGACGGTTATTTGTGCCGGTTTGGTTTATTAGAGCACTTGCACGCTTCTTACTACTCACAACATCCTCTGCTCTCCAGGAGTTAGGAGGTAATTTCTCTAGGCAGCCTACTGGATGCAGGGGGATGTGAACTAGGGATGGGCGGTATGGACTAAAAAATGTATCACGATAATTTCTGGCTGTGAGAAAGTGAGCAACCCCTCCCCTTCTCACCGGACTTATTTTTAATGTGTGTGTCAGAGTGGAGGATTGGGCGTGGTCTGCGGGGGAGCAGCACACAGGTGTGCCTGGTTCTGCTGATTGTGGCACACCTGTGTCCAATCAACCTCTCCACCCTGCCTGGGTTTATAAACAGCAGCTGCATACCAGAAAGGGGTCTGCTGAATGGAGGAAGCTTGTTGAGAGGCTATGCCCCATTGTGCCTTTTTTCAGAATACGGATTTTGCATTCCGCCTTTATGTCTGTGTTTTTTTTACACAAAATAAAAAGCCTTGCCTGAATGTTTGCTCTGTAGCGAGAAGTTGCCCAATAACAAAAAGAGTAATGTGGAAAGACATTTCCAGGGAATATGCTACATTTAAAGCAGAGTTCCCAGTTGGAAGTGAGAGAAAAAGTGCGATTGCATTACTTCTAGAGAAATTAGAGGAGTGCAAAAATAGATTTAAGAAGTAGATTGCATCTCTAAACTCCACTATTGCTGCAAGTTCTGTTGTAACCGGGGAGATAATAAAGCGTGGAAAACCATTCAAAAACAAAACTGAGATAATACAGACTCTCTCCGCTAAGACAGTGAAGGAAAGGGCCATAAAAATGGCAGCAACATCACGATCAGCAAATCAAGGACATAAATTCAGCGCCAGCTACTCAATTATTGTGTTGAGTCGTGTGATGTGATGGATATTGAGCAGACTGTGCTTTTATGCAGGAATGTGAACTCTTATGTATTTGTAGCCAACTTAGTCATTTTGATAGTAGGCTAATTTAACTAATATAGATACATACAGCATGTGTTGCCTTCATTATAAGGCTTATACAAGACTTTTCATTTTTTGCGGCTGCAGACATATTAGTTTTTAGTTTTTTTGGTCCAATATGGCTCTTTCAACATTTTGGTTTGCCGACCCCTGGACTAGTGGATGAAGCATATCTGAGTGACGGAGAGGAATTTTCTTAATCTCACGACGAGCTGAGCGTCTCAGACGTTACAGCCGGAGAACCAGAGCCTCCATAAATAGGTCCGTCATCGGATTTAATTGCAATGACCAAAATACACTGGACTGTCACCGGAGACATGGGAGGTGTCTGGATGAAACACTTCGTCCCCGTCAAGATGACACCTGTTATCAGATAGTTGGCAGTGCACGCGAGGAGATGCCCTGCACGGACTTATTAATACGCAGCTTTGAAAGTTCCAAAGCAGAGTTAGCCACGAACTAAGAGGAACATTTATGTTCAGGAAAACAAAGAACCAACGTTGAACAACGATGCATCTCAGTGACAGGAGTTAATCCGTGGAACAGTTTAGATACAGAAATGAAAATGTGGAGCACGTTATTACAATTCAAAAGTACGGAAGAGTATTAGGGCCAGGCAGGAGAAAAATAAAAATAATATTTTATAGGAGGAAGATTTTTTTTCATTATGCACTTCGAGAAAAAAGTTGAAATGTTGAGAAAAAAGTCAAAATTTTGTGAATAAAGTTGAAATGTCGAGAAAAAAGTCGAAATGCCGAGATTAATGTTGAAATACAATTTCGAGAAAAAATTCGAAATGTTGAGAAAAAAGTCGAAATTTTAAGAAAAAAGTCAAAATGTCGAGAATATTGTTGAAGTATAAATTTCGAGAAAAAAGTTGAAATGTCGAGGAAAAAAGGCGAAATTTCGACTTTATTCACGAAATTTCGACTTTTTTCTCGAAATTGTATTTCAACATTAATCTCGAAATTTCGACTTTTTTATCGAAGTGCACAATAAAAAAAAAAATCTTCGCCTCTCAAAATATTTTTTCTCCTGCATGGCCCTAATACTTTTCCGTACAAAAGAACCTATGAATACAAAATGATTAATACATATAAAACAAAGGTATAATACACATAGGCATGTACCTATGCACGTGCGTGTGTGTGTGTATATATATATATATATATATATATATATATATATATATATATATATATATATATATATATATATATATATATATATATATATATATGTATATACTGTATGTGTGTGAATGTGTATGTATGTTCTTATATATATACTGTATGGAATGATATTTAGTAATGACGTGGAATATGCTGTATGTTTGTGTATTTTGTTTATACTCGGGCAACTTCTCATATGGATTTATTTATGTATTTTGTTTTATTCACTCAATCCTAAATGCACTAGTTTATAAAAGCTAACATGTTTTTCTTGTGAAAAGTGTCGGCGTCATAAGCTTAGGCTTCAGTCTACACCTTTTGGTCCTTGGTTTTTAGTTAAAATTGTATACATATACCAAAAATTATATATTTTTTTGTATTACAGTGACGATTTACACTTGTACTTTGGGTTATTTGTGTTGTGGTAATTGAAAGGACCAATAAACTAAACTAAAAAAGCTGCAGCTTATACGCTCCAGTTGAGAGACCGTCTCTGGCACCACGCCGCATTATACATGGGAGTATTTCTATCTATAGAGCTATCTTGGGTCTGCTCCCCCACTATTTATGTCAGTATTTCTCCAAATCACAAAGCAATTACCGCTTGCATTCCAACGAGTTTTATTTATTAAACGTGCCCAGAGTAAATTCTGAATGTGGTAAGCGCTGCTTTATGTACGCTGCGCCCGCTGCTTGGACTGCGTTGCAGAAAACTCATCAACCTCATCAACCTCGTGAGAGAAATTGGAGCAGCTTCATACTGAACTTGATCTTGTTTTAATGTGAATCCGGAGCCGTAGTCCTGTTGTTTTTATTCTGTAAATTATTGTATCTGTGTTGCTGTGTGATTCCTGTGTGTTTTGTAATTGCTGTAACTTTTTTATGCTGCTGTCTTGGCCAGGCTTCCCTTGGAAAAGAGGTTGTTGTGTCTCAACGGGACCGACCTGGTTAAATAAAGGCAATAATAATAATTATTAAAGCTGCAAGCAGCGATGAACGTGCCCTCGTGTGTGCAATTTCCACCAATGAAGGTCAAGGAGTCAAAACCGAGTCAGATGACACCACCCATGACTCTCTATGTCAAACCATTCAAAAGTTATGGCAGAAAATAGGAACTATCAAATATCGACCAATCAGAAGAAGGAGCGGGGCAAATTTGCACCAATTAAGGTGAAGGAGTCAAAACCGAGTCTGATGACACCACCCACGACTCTGTAGGCTATGTCAAACCATTCAAAAGTTATAGCAGAAAATAGGGACTATCAAATATCGACCAATCAGAAGAAGGGGCGGGGCTAATTCAGGACAATGAAGGTCAAGTACTCAATATCGAGTCCGATGACACCACCCACGACTCTCTATGTCAAACCATTCAAAAGTTATGGCAGAAAGTAGGAACTATCAGATATGGACCAATCAGATGAAGGGGGGGCGCGCTTTTTGGCGTCTATCGTCGCCACGGTAACACTTTTGAAAGAGAAAAGTAATGCGATTTGTTGCAGGATGGAGACGCATATTTTGATGTATAACACATCTGGGTTCACGATACGGTTCGGGCCGTATTAACTGCCGAAGAAATGGCATACATTTCGCCAAAATTACACGATTAATTCAAAATGGCCGACTTCCTGTTCGGTTTCGGCCATGGCAGCAAGAGACTTTTCTTTAAGTTGCGACATGATACAGGTGTGTACCGATTTTCGTGCATGTACGTCAAACCGTATTGTGGGGCTTGAGGCACAAAGTTTTCTAGGGGGCGCTGTTGAGCCATTAGGCCACGCCCATTAATGCAAACCATGAAATATCAAATTTTTCACCAGGCCTGGCTTGGTGCAAAATTTGGTGACTTTTGGGGCACGTTTAGGGGGAAAAAAAGGCCCTAATTTCGTCGGAAGAAAAATAAAAATTCCTACAGATACAATAGGGCCTTCGCACTGTCAGTGCTCGGGCCCTAATTATAGTGACCAAGCTGCTTTGTATCTGCTCTATTCATGTGTGATTTTAATCAAAGATTAATGTCCAGGTTTCACCTGAAGCAAGCTGCTTCAGCAGATCCTGATACATGGGCTTGGATACATATGGATGGATGGATGGATACATACAGCATGAATTTCACATTCATGTTCAGTTAAAACTACTGCTCACGGTTCTGTTTGCTAGTGTAGCAAAGGGTTTTTTAAATACAATGTTTGATGTTTACAGTCATGTAAAAAAGCGTCCCTCTTTCAGTAGCAAAAGCTTTATATACCAAGATGCAGTAAAAATATCATCTGTTTATCAGCTTATTTTCTAAACCCGTGGAAATAAGACACAACCAAACTCCAAGGGTTATGGGCCTATTTTTGAAGCGAAGCAAACATTTAACCACATTTAAAAGTTAGTTTTACACAAGAGACTACACATTATCTAATAAAGTTATTGATGCTTAAGGAAAAGTACTAAGGCTATAGTAAAAATCAGGGTTTTTTGTTTGATGGACCCTTAGATAAGCATGACCTGTGGGAAAGATGATTCCAGCTGCTTAGATACTTAATTCACATGAACCCGCTGGTGCAAACACTAGTGAGTTAATAACAGTGATGGATGATCAAATCCTGCAGCTTTGATAATGGCAGGAAGGTCCTTGAAAAGTATTATTCATGAAAAACAAGCCACACATAATAAATATGTGCACGCTGTTGATCAAGCTACAAATTACAAAAGTGTATTGCATTCACTTGGAGAAAATAAAAAAGCTGTTTTTTTCTATATTTTTTTTCTATTTTTTGTGATAATCTTTTCCACTGTTTTTCGGTGCAATTATACGAAAGAGTATTAGGGCCAGGCAGGAAAGAATAAAAATTATATTTTAGAGGAGGAAGATTTTTTTTTCCTTATGCACTTCGAGAAAAAAGTCAAAATGTCGAGGAAAAAGTCGAAATGTCGAGAAAAAAGTCAAAATTTCAAGAAAAAGTCGAAATGTCGAGGAAAAAAGTCAAAATGTCAAGATTAATGTTGAAGAACAATCTCAAGAAAAAAGTCGAAATGTCGAGAAAAAAGTTGAAATGTCGAGATTAAAAAGGAAAGGAAAAAGGAAGAAATAAAGCATGTGGACATTAATGTTGAAGTATAATTTCGAGGAAAAAGTCGAAATGCTTTTCAACTGTATTCTCGAAATTCCGACTTTATTCACGAAATTTCGACTTTATACATGAAATTTCGGCTTTATTCTTGAAATTGAATTTCAACATTAATCTCGACATTTCGACTTTTTCTCGAAGTGCACAATAAAAAATAAAAATAAAATAAAAAAATCTTCCCCTCTCAAATATTTTTTCTCTTGAATGGCCCTAATACTCTTCTGTGCAATTATTTTCAGTTTTTTGTGGTATTTTTTTTCCGCCCTGTTTTTCGGTGTAATTATTTTTTATTGAGATCTTGATATAATGGAATCAAACCAGACCGACTTGTTTAGTTTAATGAAGTTTTACGACACTAGAAGATAGTCCCGTCTTTAAGCCATATAGATATTACCATTATCGACTTTAGCAGACACCTGAGGACTGTACGGTTGTTCAGACGGAAAGCCCCTTCAGATCTGCTCAACATAACAATGTTTCTCCAGGAGCAGTTGGACAGATACGGCTCCATCCATACAAGATATTGCATATGAAATGCACTCAGGCTGGCTTTGAGGCGGCCCAAGAGACGATCAGAAGAAAATATTGGATGCACGCAGTCGGCAGTTGAGGAGACGGAATCGCCTTCGGCGGCGTATGGGCGGAAAAATTACCTTGAAAAACAGAAAAAGAAATTATACCTAAAAACAAAGCTTTTTTTTTTTTTTCAAGTGAATGCAATACGCTTCCGTAATAAATGACAGAAAGAAAGGTTGGTAATTATTTTCTACGTGCAGAGAACATCAATATGGCCCTGAGGGATGGATCAAGTGCATCCTTGAGTTTAAGCAGAATAACAAACTCGCCAGATGTCTATGTGTCCATCCAACACAAAACAAGATAATGCTACGTATGCAGAATTAACCCTGGTGCTGTGTTCTGGTTAAGGAAGGAGGAAGAGAAGAAGGAAGGAAGGAAGGGAGGGAGGGAGGAAGGAAGGAAGGAAGGAAGGAAGGAAGGAAGGAAGGAAGGAAGGAAGGAAGGAAGGAAGGAAGGAAGGAAGGAAGGAAGGAAGGAAGGAAGGAAGGAAGGAAGGAAGGAAGGAAGGAAGGAAGGAAGGAAGGAAGGGAAGAAGAAAGGAGAGAGCAGGAGGAAAGAAGGAAGGGAAAAAAGAAGGAAGGAAGGAAGAAGGAAGGGAGAAAACAAGGGAAGAAGGAAGGAAGGGAGAAAAGAGGAAGGGAAGAAGGAAGGAGAGACTAGGAGGGAGGAAGGAAGGAAGGAAGGAAGGAAGGAAGGAAGGGAGGAAGGGAGGGAGACTGAAAAGAAGGAAAGAAAGAAGGAAGGAAGACTGGAAGGAAGGAAGACTGGAAGGAAGGAAGGAAGGAAGGAAGGAAGGAAGGAAGGAAGGAAGGAAGGAAGGAAGGAAGGAAGGAAGGAAGGAAGGAAGGAAGGAAGGAAGGAAGGAAGGAAGGGAGGGAGGGAGGGAGGGAGGGAGGGATGAAGGAAGGAAGGGAAGAAGAAAGGAGAGAGCAGGAGGAAAGAAGGAAGGAAGGGAAAAAAGAAGGAAGGAAGGAAGAAGGAAGGGAGAAAAGAGGAAGGGAAGAAGGAAGGAGAGACTAGGAGGAAGGAAGGAAGGAAGGAAGGAAGGAAGGAAGGAAGGGAGGGAGGGAGGGAAGAAGGAAGGAGAGAGCAGGAGAAAAGAAGGAACAGGAGAATTAGGTAATTTTGACCCGAAGAAAGTACAAGGGTTAAAAAAAAAGATTGATTCATGCAGAGGTTGAAGAAATAAAGACATCTAAAACCAGCGTAATAAGGACATAGAAGACAGTGATGCCCCAGCGAGTCACACACGACCATAGGTGAAGACGAGTGTGGAAAAACACGAGGCAATTAAAAAAATAAAAACAGAACCGTGCCACAAATGCTGTGAAAAGAAAAAAAACAACATGTTAAATCTTTGTGCACGGAAATGTGTGAAATTGGCGGCTGAGAACAGTATATGAACAAATTTGGAAGAGCAACTAGACAGAGAACAGATAAAAGACATCATGGTAGATGTGGGAGCAACATCCCACACTGTGAATAACATTATATGGTTCAAAAGCTTCGACAGCTCATTTCAGCCCGGAGCCCACGCAGGGGAATTAGCCAGCTGAACAAAGTCCAGCGAAACAGCAGGACGAGGAGGACTGGCAGTAAAACGCCGTCTTGACAATGCTTGTTAGAGAACGGTTATGGGACACAGTCCACCCTCTCTTACCCTCATGACATCTTCTCTGAGGCGAGGAACCAACGCCTGGTTACCGAGGGTCGCAGTAGGCTCGACTTTAATGAGAGCGCAACCTTTTACTGCTGAACAACTATCAAGGAAGGTATTGACCGGTGTCAAGTGTGCGACTCAAACCTGGTATGACATTCTGGTCTGGTCCTTGGGATTGATTTAAAAAAATGCCTAGGCTATTTACACCCTGGTACAAATATCAAGAGATGCATGGCTTTCAGAGATGACCACTCAGGTACCGTGTTAACATATTTTCTGAGGTCCAAGAGTGACAAAGCGCCAGCCACAAAAAGGTTTGTAGTGGACAAATCATCTAATGGAGAAGTCAAGTGCATCTGTTCTGATAACAGCGTTGAGTTCGTTGTGCTTAACTCGCCAAAACGGCCCAGCAGAGAGGGACGCTGAAGAACACTCAACACAAAAAGATCCTTGCTACCAGATCAGAACTGAAACACAGCGAAGTCGACACCGGCTTGTGACGGGAACAGGTGATACAGTATGGAGCTAGAACCGTCTCATAATTTGTGGATCGAGTCACGTCAGGGGAGTCTCAAAAGTCACACGCAAATCCAGCGCAGCTCATAGACAAAAAACGTTTGTAAATCAGGTTATATTTGTGTGTGCATCAAAAATACATTTGTATATCTTGTCCTACGCACGTGTGAATTGTTCTGTGCATTTGTGAAACTTGTCCTGTGCATTTGTGAAACGGTGTGTGCATTTGCAAATCGGTGTGTGCATTTGCGAATCGGTGTGTGCATTTGCAAATCGGTGTGTGCATTTGCAAATCGGTGTGTGCATTTGTGAAACGGTATGTGCATTTGCGGATCGGTCTGTGCATTTTTGAATTTTGTCCTGTGCATTTGTGAAACGGTGTGTGCATTTGAGAATTATGAGACTGTTCTAGCTCCAAAATACAGCAGACGTTCGATGAAAAAGCATTTCAAGCTTTTCACAGGCAAGATTGTGTTTTGCTCAAAAACAAGGGAGAGGCCAATTAGATTCCTGGTGCAAACAAGGCGTTTCATTGGGTATTAAAACATGTGAGCCCACACAATAGTGAAGTTCTGACGGACAAGACCAAAGAAAAGTAAACACAAATGTAAGTAGATCTTTAAGAGTAAGGAGATGTAGTTAATGGAAATATGGAAACATGTACCATGTCAAGGTTTCCGAGGAGGTGGTTAGGCTTGAACAAAGACGAGGTCTATAACGGTGTGATCAGGAACCAGTGCAAGCCAAGACACCAGGGGTGTGCAGGCCATTTTCCACACACACGTCGGGATGTTCAAAGATCAACTAAATTTGTGCGTTCCCCCCACGCACATTTCCAACCAAGCGTGAAAACGTGCCACACAAATTTAGTCAGTTGACACTTCAGTGCCCAACAATAAAGTTGTGAAACCCGTTTTTATACACCAAAATATGCTCTGCAGGCAGCACGGTGGCTTAGTGCTCGTCACTGTTGCCTCACAGTCTTTCTGTATGTTAGATTTGTAGACAAAACCTAAACCGAGACCAAGACCAGAGAGTATCAAGACCAAGTCAAGACCAGACTAGTTCAGCTCAAGACCAAGACCAAGACCAAAAAGAAACCTAGTAATGTCCTGATCCTGCGTGATTGTAGAACATCAGCTCCATCCTGGTTCAGCTAGTTTCCATATGAGCTTGTATTCAACTGCAGCACAATAACACAGAGAAGTGGATGATGATGTTGAACTCACTATAAATGTTTCCATCCATCAGCTGAGATCAGATCTGTGTGGCGACTGCACTACCGCTATTTCTACACTATTGGAGGATTGACTCCAGTGCTTTTAAGGATTGACACGACTACTAACTAGTCCCAAAGTCCTCTAGCAGAATAACCAGCTCCAACACCCCCCTCCACCTCAGAAAAGTCATGAATAGTAAATGTTATTGATTTAAATTGGACTGAATTTGGGGATAACACCTGAATTTTAAAGATTAAAGATACACAATTACTGACTTCAAACTGCATTATTTCTAATTATAATAGCCAGATTACACTGTCATTTATCTGAAATGGACCTGATGCTAGGTCAATCACAACGATATGCAAATATTATTCATATATTTATTCAAACAAGGCCGTTATAAACACAAAACTGTAATTAAATACAGACACACATGCAGATGCACCAAAACATTAAATCAGATGCAAAATACAAATAGTTTACAAAACTGTACATTAATAAGAGGAAGAACTCCTGATACCAGATTCTGTATCTCAATTATCCGAGTCCGAGACCTGGCGAGACCGAGAGACCCGAGACAAGACCAAGACCACAAAAAAGTGGTTTGGAGACCGGTCTTGAGACCAAGGTCCAGTCCCAATACTCCCACTACCCCTACTTTTCAGCCCTACCCCTAAATTTTGCGCGTTCCCGTGAGGGTAGTGGTGTCCCAATTCCTCTTTGCATGTAGGGGGAGTGGACATAACGAGGGCTAGTGTGTATCAATCTAGCCCTTAAAAGCTAGGGATTTCAGATGCTGACGTCGCTGATGGAGGGCCAGAGAAAATTTCCCAGAATGCTTTACGTCATCATTTGCAGACTGAATCAAACAAAAAAACATGGCGGACATTTCTCATTTTTAGTGAATAAAATCAATATCTTGAGTTAGTTTCTGCATAAAAATGCATTTTGATTACATTTCTAGCGAGAAATATATATTTTACTTTCATAATATTCACTCACTGAATGTACATAATTACTCACTTGCTCGTTGTTGCGTTGTTTTTTCAGATCTCGCCAGAATAAAGGCTGATTTTTTGGTTCCGCGTTACACCAACGCAGAGCCTACGGCGTAGGTTACGCGGCGACGCGCTCCGTACGCCGTAGCCTCTGCGTCGATTTAACGCAGAACCATAAATCAGCCTTTATTCTGGCGAGATCTGAAAAAACTTCGCAACTTCTGAAGGGCCAGAGAAAATTTCACTTTATATTCACTTTATATTATTATGACTTTATAATATATTATATTATATTTTTTATTGCTTCACTTTATATTCAGACAAACTAATGTGGCAGGTTGACCCGGCGATCATGTCGGAGCAAATTTCCTAACAGGCGTTATTTGGATAAACTGAGCCCAGGTTGGGGATCTTAACAGTTACTTTTACGCCTGAAAAAATAGGGAAGATTACAAGGGCCCTAAAGTTTGTGGCTTCATTTTTAGGGCTAGTGGTAGTGGGTATGGTGAACACTGGGATTGGCCCCAAGATGAAACCTCCCAACTTGCAGTTGATAAGTTTGACACGCGGGGAGACGATGTAAAAGGCAACGCAGGAAACCATGGTCTCACAGCAGAACGTTATTTGCATGACCAAGCTGAGAATGAAATCCATACGGAAGCCACTGAGGTGAAAATCTATTATGCACACTACAGAAGTCTCTTGTGAGTATTTCAGTCCCTTCGTTCTACGGTTATGATCTCCTGTAGCAGTGTCGCAGCGGATCTGAAGAAGACTTAAGAGGCTGTTGTTTAATTACTGTGTCGTGTAGAGGTTGCTCACCGTTATCATTATGTTTTACATTTTATGAAGCATCCCTCTTGGTGAAACACTAGAAGCTTGAGTCCCCAGGAAAGAACCAGCCCTCTTCATCAGTTTGATTCATTTTTTTTTCTTAGCAATTTGCTCTGTTGCTGCTATCCCAATATTAGACTGCGGATGAGATCGCTTTCCGCACTGTAGACTTTATTTATTTATTATGGATCCCCATTAGTCCTCACTGCAGTGAAGACTATTCTTCCTGGGGTCCAACACTGCACACATAAAGCAATAAAATACAATCCTTACAATTAAAACATAACTAAATCTAAACAAAAATGATCTGAGATGTGATGGAATTCAACCCTTATATTGTTGAAACCAGCCAGAACCAAACAACAAAAAATATTCCATTTTTACACACTCAGAATTTCAGAATAAACCAAGAATTTCAGAATAAACCAACTAACTAAAACTGACTTCCTTGCTAAGTACTGCTTTTCTTAATTTATTTTTGAATCTAGCTTTATTGTTTATCATGGTTAAATGTGGTGGAAGCTTATTCCAGTATGTTACTGCTCTAAACATCATAGCCCTCTTTAGTGCAGTGGTTCTTGGTAGAGGGAGAGGAAAGTGAACACCAGAAGCAGATCTGGTTGCATAGCAATGTTGAGTATTGCTGGGTTTTAGATGTGATGACAAATTGATAGGTTTACCAATATTCCAGATGTTGAACAAAAATGTTACCAGGCTACACGCCAGCTTTTGGTCAACTTTTATCCAGGACGATGCAGCATGCATCCACTCAACACTACTGCTAGCAGAACAGCGGAGAGTGAGGTGAATACATGTAGAAGACTTGTAGAATACATGCATGTGAAATGCATCCCCACCACACAGAATCATCGTAGTAGTTTTCTCTTCCGGCTCTCGGCAAAGGCGGACGCTTTTCTGCTCCTCTCCCCTATCTATCTGCCTGCTACTGCTTTTTGTCTTGTCTCTTCTTCAGAGTCTCTCCTTTTCACTCTACAATCATGAATTGATTAACTGGTCTCTCAGCACAATTGACCAAATTTTTGCGACGAGAAGTCAGGGGTAAGGGAGCCCTCTTGCCCCGATGGGACATTTTTTGCGGGATAGACAATGGATTCCTGGAAACATTGGAAACCGTTGTGCCTGGCGATACTCTCTGTCGAGGACGTTGAAGATGCCTTCATAATTGGATTTATGATAGCAGGATTTCTGCTAATTGGAGTGGGGGGATTCCTAGTATATCGACAAACGCGTAAGTTGTCGACAGCTGTTTTGGCCCTCTCCGAGCTGCCGGACGTGGCTGAAGGGATAAGCTCTGCGACTAACACTCAGCAAAGCCGCAAGCTGGATGCGATTCTTGAACAGAATCGCAGGCTGGCGGCGGTCTTTGAGCTCATTGGCAAGATGGAGAATACCTTGGAGAAGTTGGAAGCTCGGCTTGGTGGGAAGTGATCACAAATTCGTCTGTTTGGAGTCGCCATTAATGAACCAGAGACTAAAGGCAGACGGAAAATTACTGAGTCTCTCTGTTTTCTTTTCAATACAATTGTTGATTCTATAATCTGACCTTGACAGAGCGGTTTGGCTGATCGCTGTAGTCACAATCTTCCTGGTGGTATGTAAACAAGGTGACTCTGCCCCCACTAACCCTCCCCTCTCAGGAACATCTGTGGACTGTTTTCAGAACTGACCGAGCCGTCTGATAACACCAAGGACGTTGGCTGAGGAGCAGCTCTGAGCAAAGTTCACGGACTTACCGCATACACACACACTTGCTGATAACCACACCTCCCTCAATCTCAATGCCTTCCTGGCTATAAGTCTTGTGATGTTGATGTAAATTTGTCATGTGCTTTCTGTGCTGAGGTGTTTTTTTGCACTTTCTCACTGTGTACTATACACAGTGTGAAGATGCCTTTTTTTCCCTCCTCCCTCCCTCCCTCCCCCACCCCCAATGTCACCCTTTCTCTGCTTTGTTCCGATTTCGGGTCGCTGCTTGTTGTGGTCGACCGGCCGGCAGCTGAGCGGATTTACTGTACTTGTATTGCTGCTTAGTTGTCCTGAATTGCCCCTGAATTGGGATGAATAAGGTTTCTCTGAATCTGTATTTCTGCAGGTGACAGGACCCCGACTTGTACTGGAAGTCTGAGATGTACAGCGTGAAGAGGAGTGGTGAGAGGACAGTGCCCTGTGGTGCCCCTGACCACCTGCTCAGACACACAACCCTCCAGTCTCATGAACTGTGGTCTCTTTGTGAGGTAGGCAGGTAATCCAGATGATTGTGGGGACATCCACCTTTTGTCTTCTGGAGTAATAATAATTGGAGGCTGAATTGTGTTAAATACACTGGAGAAGTAATCCATCCATCCATTTTCTTACCCGCTTAATTGGGTCACGGGGGCCTGCTGGAGCCTATCCCAGCACACTATATGCGTACATACTGTATATATACAGTGGGGCAAAAAAGTATTCAGTCAGCCACCAATTGTGAAAATTCTCCACTTAAAAAGATGAGAGAGGCCTGTCATTTTCATCATAGGTAACCTCAACTATGAGAGACAGAATGGGGGAAAGAATCCAGGAAATCACATTGTAAAATTTTTACTGAATGAATTGGTAAATTCCTGCGTAAAATACGTATTTGGTCACCAACAAACAAGCAAGATTTCTGTCTTTCACAGACTTGTAACTTCTTCTTTAAGAGGCTCCTCTGTCCTCCACTCGTTGCCTGTATTAATGCAGCTGTTTTAACTGGTTATCAGTGTAAAAGACACCTGTCCACAACCTCAAACAGTCACGCTCCAAACTCCACTATGGCCAAGACCAAAGAGCTGTCAAAGGACTTGAGAACAGAATTGTAGACCTGCACCAGGCTGGGAAGACTGAATATGCAATAGGTAACAGCTTGGTGTGAAGAAATCAACTGTGGGAGCAATTATTAGAAAATGGAAGACATACAAGAACACTGATAATCTCTACTCCAAAATCTCACCCCGTGGGGTAAAAATGATCACAAGAACGGTGAGTAAAGATCCCAGAACCACACGGGGGGGATCTGGTGAATGACCTGCAGAGAGCTGGGACCAAAGTAACAAAGGTACCATCAGTAACAAATACTCCGCCAGGGACTCAGATCCTGCAGTGCCAGACTCTCTCGATGGCAGTGGGTTTATTGAGACAGGGGTATGATGCCGTCTTAAACTCCAACGACACAATGATGGGATCTGAAAAGTGCGTGTTTGCTTACTCGGGTGGTCCGAAAAAACCATCATCTGGACCTGCAGCCTTGTTCTCATTCAGCTGGCTCTTTAACTGACTGCTGGAGACAGGATGGAGCAGAATCAAGACCCGTGACCGAGGTGGAAGAGATATGTCATACAAAGATACAGGTCAAGGAAGGTGAGAGGTCTGTTTGATTGGTTGCATCAGAGAATGAGACCATCTTCAGTTCATTGGCTTGCTCTTGATCTTTTTTCTAAAGACCTTTTTCTCTCTAATCTTGACATTATGTTGTCTTTGTACTTCCCTGTCTCACTCCCGAAAGCTCTTCTTTGGTGGAGAAGTTCATTCAAGTCACTGGTGATGCAGGGTTTAGCAATTTCCTGTTCTGGTGGGCAAGGTGTTGTACACACAAAGGTGTGTATTGTCAGTAGGGATGGGTGGTATGGACTAAAAGATTTATCACGATAATTTCTGGCATTTATCCCGATAACAATAAAAATGACGATAAAAAAAATACCAATTCAACTCCACCTTTTCAACTATAAATCTATCAGATCCGCCATGTTTGTTACACAAAAACCTCATCAACCGGAATTTTTCTTTCTTTCTTTCTTTCTTTCTTTCTTTCTTTCTTTCTTTCTTTCTTTCTTTCTTTCTTTCTTTCTTTCTTTCTCATATCTTCCTTCCTTCCTTCCTTCCTTCCTTCCTTCCTTCCTTCCTTCCGGCTCTTTTCTTTTCTTTTCTTTCTTTCTTTCTTTCTTTCTTTCTTTCTTTCTTTCTTTCTTTCTTTCTTTCTTTCTTTCTTTCTTTCTTTCTTTCTTTCTTTCTTTCTCATGTCTTCCTTCCTTCCTTCCTTCCTTCCGGCTCTTTTCTTTCTTTCTTTCTTTCTTTCTTTCTTTCTTTCTTTCTTTCTTTCTTTCTTTCTTTCTTTCTTTCTTTCTTTCTTTCTTTCTTTCTTTCTTTCTTTCTTTCTTTCTTTCTTTCTTTCAGCCTCATATCTTCCTTCCTTCCTTCCTTCCTTCCGGCTCTTTTCTTTCTTTCTTTCTTTCTGTCTTTCTTTCTGTCTTTCTTTCTTTCTTTCTGTCTTTCTGTCTTTCTTTCTTTCTTTCTTTCTTTCTTTCTTTCTTTCTTTCAGCCTCATATCTTCCTTCCTTCCTTCCTTCCTTCCTTCCTTCCTTCCTTCCTTCCTTCCTTCCTTCCTTCCTTCCTTCCTTCCTTCCTTCCTTCCTTCCTTCCTTCCTTCCTTCCTTCCTTCCTTCCTTCCTTCATAAATCAGCTTTACACAAAAACGTCATCAACGGGAATTTATTGTTTTTACAGCGAGATGACGGTTTATCGTGAACGGTAAAATATCGCCCATTCCTACCCTGTGTAGGGTTTAGCATTGGGGAAGCGATTTTCTGTTCTGGTGGGCAAGGTGTTGTACACACAAAGGTGTGTATTGTCAGTAACCCACCGTCACGGCCTTGATGTATTATCAATATGGCTTACAATCAAAGCCCAGTTAGTAGCCTCAAACACCCTGCAAAGGTTTCTTCAGCATGCGTCACCTCGCTCTTGTTCTGGTCACGAGTTCCCACTGATAGGTGGAAGAGAGAAAGATCAGAGTATGACCTTCCTTGGCAAGAAAAGACAACTTCTGTTCTAATAGACGCTGTATAAATAAATGCAGAGAAGTATGCAGTAGCTCTGATGTTTGCATATAATAAATCCAACGTTTTAACTTCTCTAGCGGAGCAGTCGACAAACCGTTGAAACATGGGAAGTGTAGAAGAGAGAGACAGATGCTGCTGAAATCTCCAGAGATCACCAGGAATGCACTGGGGGGGGGGGGGGGTGTTACTAAAATAACACTCTTGTCTGTGTACAGTACCACACTCTGTCTGTATTGTATTGTCTGAAAGATGGGTAAAATATGCTCATTATGTTTCAATGTCAGAGGCTCACGGTTTTTATACTTTTGTCATTGTAAGACCTTTCAGCAAGAAGAACTAAATCATTTTAATTCATCTCATTGAAGAAAAAAACATTCACACCGTTCTGTTCTGACTCACTTGGCTTTTTATAGCCCTCCCATATACATGCATGTATATACAGTATGTATGTGTGTGTGTATATATATATATATATATATATATATATATATATATATATATATATATATATATATATATATACACACACACACAGGACTGTCTCAGAAAATTAGAATATTGTGATAAAGTACTTTATTTTCTGAAATGCAAAAATGTCATACATTCTGGATTCATTAAAAATCAACTGAAATATTGCAAGGCTTATTATTTTATTATTTTAATATTTCTGATCATGGCTTACAGTTTAAGAAAACTCAAATATCCTATCTAAAAAAAATTGAATATTCTGGGAATCATTTTAAGATTAAGATTCCCAGAATATTCACATTTTTTTAGATAGGATATTTGAGTTTTCTTAAACTGTAAGCTATAATCAGCAATATTAAAATAATAAAAGGCTTGCCATATTTTAGTTTATTTGTAATGAATCCAGAATGTATGACATTTTTGTTTTTTTAATTGCATTACAGAAAATAACGAACTTTATCACAATATTCAAATTTTCTGAGACAATCCTGTATGTGCGTGTGTGTATATATGTATGTATGTGTATATATATATATATATATATATATATATATATATATATATATATATATATATATATATATATATATATATATGTATATATATGTGTGCATATGTATATATATATGTGTGCATATATATATATATATATATATATATATATATATATATATATATATATATATATGTGTGTATACCGTAGATGACCAAATAGTCGCCCGCGCGCAAATACGCGCCTGTGCTCTAATAGCCGCCGGGGGTCCGAGCCCATTTGGCATAATAAACGCCGGTTCAATTAAACGCCCGGGCGACTACCGGTAATAACCTGGTAATAACAGTGTATTTGCATTGTATTGTGTACAGTATCGTTCATACTGCTCTGATCAGCTCCGTGTGTCGCCGTTACACAGACAAACTGTCTTTGTATATCAGAGCATGTGAGCGGAGTGAAGCGGCAAGGATTTCCGCTCCTCGCTCACAAAGGTTGTCACCGCTCTGCTCCGCCTTCTTTATTATTTATAATTTAATTTTTTTATAGGCTATATTAAAATCCCAAAATATCTGTACCGTTTCTGATTGGGTGTGTGCACTGCGAATCATTTTTAGACACAACAAAGAACGCATACCGCAAAAGTTGTGTCTCGGCACCGGACGTCCCAGCAAAGTGAGAAGAGAAAAAAGAGTTCAGCAGACAGCGCACACACTGAAGGCTGATTTATGGTTCCGCGTTACACCAACGCAGAGCCTACGGCATAGGGTACGCCGTAAGGCTGATTTATGGTTCCGCGTTACACCAACGCAGAGCCTACGGCATAGGGTACGCCGTAAGGCTGATTTATGGTTCCGCGTTACAACAACGCAGAGCCTACGGCGTAGGGTACGCGGCGACACGCACCGTACGTGGAAATGCGCTCTTTTTTTTGCTATTAAAACATGATTTGTAATGTGAATTTGCAAAACTTAAACTACAAATAATAGTTTTTGACGTGACATCAGAGATTGTGCATGCTCTCTGTGAAAGGATGAGTCCAGTCGGGTCGCAGCTGCTTCAACTGTGATTCCTTCATGAGGAGCGACCAGGATTTCAAACACGCTTGATTTTCTTGCGAGCTCACGGTTTGTGATCGGGAGCTCGTCGTGAGGTGTTGTGTACAGTGTGTACAATTTTAGTTCCAGTGGTACTATGGTGATCTCATATGTTCTTTGTAAGTAATGGTCTGGTGCTGCTCATTGCAAAAATAAATTGTAGCCTGGTGCAAATACCCGCCTGGTTCTTATAAACGCCTGGGGTCCAAGTGGATTTAGCATATTAAACGCCTGGGCTACTAAATGGTCATCTACGGTATATATATATATGTATGTGTATATATGTTTGCTGAAGGAAGCGGTTCGGCTCTAATGTTTGTTCAAATCCTGAATCCAGTCCAGGCTCAAGTGCGTGGAAGAAAGTTAAAATAAAAGCTTTGATAATGTGTTGACATTTTGAAACCATGTGTCTGACGGGCAAAAGTAGATGTGTCTTTTTCTGATCCATTAAGCCCTGCTCCTTGACAAGCGTCCAGGAGTCCAAATGGGCTCCTCTCTCCTCCCTGCCTCCGCCTGGAGTTCTGCTGCTCCGAGATGATTACAGGTTCGCCGGGTGAACAGCTACTCCAGAGGAACCACAGACAAAAATGATGTTTGGCGTGAGCTGCTCTCTCCGCGCAGGCTAGGGCTCTCATGCACAAATTGCATCCGTGTAGGGTGCGAGTTGCTAGGCAACCAAAAACCTTTCCCCAAAAGTGGTTAGCATATATTAACTGGTCTTTCGAGTAGCACACTAGGACACACGCTGTATTTTTCTACCTATGAAAAATAAAATCCTGGTTTTAGATTTCCCCCTTTTTTGATGAGGGTCAAAGGAGACGAGGGTCCAGAATATCCTGGGACCCTCCTGGTGTGTTTTCATGTGCAACTCAGGGTGAGCCAGAAGCAGAACTGACCACTCCAGGTAGAGGGTCACTCAAGAAGGAAATACAAGTCATTTTCAACACACTTAAATATAGTTAAGACCAAGTTGTTTGATCTGGAAACTCTTTCAAATCGTATTTTACTGCCGAGGAAAATGGGACATTGATCCATCATTAGATACGCCGCAGTGGGGCCCGGTTTTGAGAGCTCTTGGCCCCCCAACAAGCAGTGGAAGATAAGCTGCTTTTGCAGTTTTGTCTTTCGTTTCCTCTTCTGCCACGCTTTCTTGATCAGCTTCGTAGTCCCGCGCTATATTCATCGTTGTTGATGTACGATGTAGGACCAGACGTGACGGACGGCTGTGGAACCGGGACAGCTGATGGCAGTTACAGCTAGACCAGGGGTCGGCAACCCAAAATGTTGAAAGAGCCATATTGGACCAAAAACACAAAAAACTAATATGTCTGAAGCCGCAAAAAATTAAAAGTCTTGTATAAGCCTTAGAATGAAGGGAACACATGCTGCATGTTTCTATATTAGTTATAACTGGGGGAAGATTTTTTTTTTCATTATGCACTTTGAGAAAAAAGTCAAAATGTCGAGAAAAATGTCAAAATTTCAAGAAAAAAGTGGAAATGTCAAGATTAATGTTGAAGTACAATGTTGATAAAAAAGTCGAAATGTTGAGAAAAAAGTCGAAATGTCGAGAAAAAAGTCGAAATGTTGAGATTAAAAACGAAAGGAAAAAAAGAAGAAAAAAAGGAAAAAAAAGAGAAAAAAAAAGGTCTCCAGGGAGCCACTAAAGAGCCATGGGTTGCTGACCCCCGAGTTAGACGATGCTTCATAGACGGACGCAAATACTCCTGCTTTTTTACGTGAACAACTGTCCTTTGTTCTCCTTTAAGTGCAAACGTCCACACGTCCTTGTAATCCACTTTAATTTCCACTGAAGCCCAAAATTGTGGGTTTTCACGACATGTGAAACCGCTGGGGG
The DNA here is from genome assembly GCF_033807715.1 of Cololabis saira. Lineage (NCBI taxonomy): Eukaryota > Metazoa > Chordata > Actinopteri > Beloniformes > Belonidae > Cololabis > Cololabis saira. The sequence continues at coordinate 22,131,103 of NC_084610.1, read as the reverse complement.
AAGGTAAAATAAAAGTTATCCAGTCCTCCAATTTCAACGTTTCTATCTTCATTCATTCATTTTTTGAAGTACTAACCGGGTGTAAGAGCCCCCCTTGCCCCCCCTTGTTCAATAAAAAACAGGTCAAACAAGTCCTTTATACCCCAAGCCATTAAACATTTAAATATTGCTAGGAAATGTCCTGTGTCCCTGTTTTTATGCTTTGTTTTTCAAATTGCCATGTGTGTCTTTTGCTGCAAACAAATTTCCCCACAGGGACAATAAACACATATCTATATCTATATCTAAGCGAGCTTTCCGGCATCCCGCAGGGTCACAAAGTGGCCCCCAGCAGAGTTTTCTGGGGAGCTCAGAAGAAACTTTGAGATATGCATCGTAAAAGCGGTGAAGAAATTCATCATCAACTGCTAAATCTTCAAGAACAGTAGAAACAGGCACTTTTCTCTACATGTGTCATTGACCAGCACAAAGCACAACACAGCATCCTTTGTCTGATAAAGCTGTAGATTTGTCACTCATTGCACAGCGTCAGTAACTCAGTATTTACACGTTTTAGTTCTCATACTGAAAGGATATGGTATGAACCAGTGAGCCGTCACTTTCACACACAGACTGTGCAGATCTAGTCCACCTCCCTCGCTGTGCATTCACTATGATTCTGTGGAATGCAATGTTCCCTCCACCGTGTCGGTTTTCACAATCCTGCCATCTGAAGACGTCCCTTCCCTCTGTTCCTCCGGCCCGAGTCGGTAACAAGTCCCCAACGTCTCTGGTCACTAGCTGCTTTACTCAGTCAGCGCTGAATGAATGCCAATTAAAGTAAAACACATCACCGCTGGAGTGTCAGGCTCACAGTACGTCAACGCTTCTTGTGACTGGCACTTTGCTCCACCTGCACCACGTCTGGCAGGTGTGTATACAGCTACAAGACGTATAACTTCAGCGCCATGGTGCCGGACAGGGGCTCGGGTTTGGGGGATTTTAAGCTTTGGATGAAATCAAAATGTTGCTGGTGATATATTGTGAATAATATTTTGATACGTTTTCATGTGATGGAGTAACGTTTGAATGTACCGTGAAACATTAAACTGCAGTTTCACAAGAGCCAGCAGCGGCACCTCTGCTATGAGAGTAAATGTTAATAAAAAGGTTCAGATTCATGCCTCCTTATATTCAAAAATAAAAACTTAGACCTCTGTTAAAGGGGACCTATTATGAAAAACAGGTTTTCTCTTGCTTTAACATATATAAAGTGGTCTCCCCTCAGCCTGCCAACTCAGAGAAGGAGGAAAGCAACCAAATTCTGCAGTGTCTGTACAGCCGCCCGGATGAGCCGTCCAGTGTGATGTGGATCTACGAGCCAATAAGATTCTGCTCCCTTTCGTTACGTAACCAAAATGCGATTTACACAGGTTTGCCTCCGATGCGTGAAACCACGCCCACAACTAACTCCGCCGGCCGGAGCTTCCTCCATTTTTTCTTAGCGGTGTATCGCGTCATTCAGGCAGCCAATCAGCACAGAGCCTCATTATCATAGCCCCGCCCACTCAGAATCCTGCATAGATAATGAGGTTAGACAATGGGAAGATAAAGACATGGCTCAGAGGCTGAATTTCTAATTTATTTAGCAAAAACAATCAAAAGCTTGTTTTTAAGACATTCAAGGCCTGTTTAAAATAGGTATTAGATGCCATAATAGGTCCCCTTTAAGAAAATGCCTGGATCCATTTCACACAAATACGCAGGAAAAGAGCGGTAGATTGTTGTTTCTGTTGAGAACACACCGTCAGCTCCAGGTTACAACATGCGTGCAGATGATGATGACGCCGTTGCCATGACGCCGTCGTAAACCCTTCGGACTTCTCCGTTACTCCATTTCTCTGCGGTTCAGTACCCCCCCAGAGCGCTAGTTGATACTTTGTTTAGCTTACGGTTTTTCCGGTCACAGTGAATCAAAGGGATAAGGACAACTATTGTGCAAAAAAACAAAACAACCCCCCCAAAAAAAAAATCACACACACACATAGAAAAGATCGCTGAAAGTTCACGACTGCTTCACGAACTGGAACCGGAAATGCGTTGCTACCAAGCAAACCAATCACAGCCCTCTCGGTCTGCGTTGGGTCTGCGTCGCTGCGACGCGTAGTTAAATTTTTTAGGAGGAGCACGTCAGGCTACGCCGTAGGGTACAGAGAGACTCCCACGTAGCCGCGTACTGTACGGCGTAGGCTCTGCGTTGATTTAACGCAGAACCATAATTCAGCCTTTAATAGCAGAAGAAGAAGACGACAAGGGACAAGGAACAACAAAGAAGAAGAAGAACGCGATCAGACTGGGTGTGTACGAAATGTCAAATCTACTAATTGTTTTTGCGAAAGGGCGTGTAGCGCCACCTAGCGTTGCAGAGTCGAACACAACTCACTCAATGATTAAATTCTCTTCCCGTGCATGTATGCCTGGATTTCTAGACTCCTCCTTAGCTCGATTACTGCTAATAGCTTGATTTCGGCCCCGTTTACACGGAGCAAAAACGGTGGCGTCTTCATGCGTTTTGGCCGTTCGTTTACATGAAAACTAAGCTCAAAGTCACCAAAAACGATAATTTCTGAAAACTCAGGCCAAAGTGGAGATTTGCAAAAAACCCCGTCTTTACGTTTGCTTGTAAACAGCGGGAAATGGACATTTAGGCTTCAGAACGTCACATTATGAGACAGAAACGTCACCAGCGTCATGAGTGCGACCTGTGTTTACAATTTGTTTGGCCACCGTCAATATTTTCTTGTATTTTACCTGTTTTATATTCTAAAGTCACACTTAAAAGTAACTCCACTTCTCTGTCACTCCAAACGAAAGACGCTTGTTCATCTTGGAAGTAACTGGAAGTTACTCGTGTCATTTGTTGATGTTTTTTTCCAGGATTCTGATTGGCTAGCATGACTTTATCTTCTCGTTATTATCGAATTATCCGTTGTTTGAGAAATTTTCAGAAATTTTGAGAAAAAAGACGAAATTTTGAGAAAAAGGACGAAATTTTGGAAAAAAGTCTAAATTTCGAGAAGTTGAGAAAAGAGTTGAAATTTTGAGAAAAGAGTTGAAATTTTGAGAAAAGAGTCGAAATTTTGAGAAGAAAGTCGAAATTTTGAGGAAAAAAGTCAAATTTTGAGAAAAAAGTCAGGAAAAAATGATGAGAAAAGTCGAAATGTTGAAAAGTAACTCCACTTCTCTGTCACTCCAAACGAAATACTCTCGTTCATCTTGGAAGACTCGTGTCATTTGTTGATGTTTTTTTCCCGGATTCTGATTGGCTAGCATGACTTTATCTTCTCGTTACACTGCCCCCTACAGGTTTGGCTGCTCATAGCACCTTAACAGATATTTATGCAGGTTTGTGTAAATGATGGTTTTTTTCAAAACGTAGAGGAGGAAATATCCATTTTTGTAAATACCCGGCTATGTGGAAACGTGACTTTAGTGGTTCAGTTTTGTCTTGACTTCCCTCTCTCCCATCTGCACCTGTGTCTCATCAACCCTTCTGTATATCTGGTCTTGTCTTTCCCTCCCTGCTGGTCCGTACTGTTTCCTCCCTCCGTGTGTCCTGTCAAGTTTTTGGATTTTGGCTTGTGTGTTGGTTTTTTTTGTCAACCTGCTCTGCAGCGCTTTTGGTTTGTTTTTACTTAATAAATCAGCTTTTTTCCCCACTCTCCTGCATTTGGGTCCTATCCACTGCATCCCTGACAGCTACATGGATCATTGTGATGCAAATGCAGGGCCGGCTTTAGCTCGCTTCACATCACGGAGCCAGACCTGCTCTAACAATCCTGAATAGAAAAATCAATGAGCAGCTGTTTAACAGTCTAAATACTATTCTCATTATTTTAACACGTTTAATAAACTGTTGTTCCTCGGGTTGATGTTGATGTGTCCCCCCCTTTTTTTAAAAAAAGGCTTCCTGATACTGAAATCCTGTATTTTCTCACATGAACTCTTCACTAACCGTTATTATTTTGGATCCAGAGCAGGACATTCAAAGATCTTTTGAATGAAGATGCATATTTTGTAACACGTTTGGCTTAATGGAGCAGTCAAAATGTTGATACTAGATCCCTCGTTAAATTGGAACTCACATATTTGGCCTGATGAGGATTATTCGATTAAGGGAAGCAAGAAAATGCATTCGTAGGTTTTACCATCCATCCAACTCAGCTTTGCAGTTGCAGCGTTGCTGTTCTAGTGCAGGTTTATATTAGCTTTAGTCCAAGGCTCAGCCTCAGCCTGCCGTCTCCACCGTTTATAATTACTCATAACATTTCAGCTAGAATTAATCCAAATTTAAACAGTACAGCAAATGTTCTGGTGGTTGCACATTTTAATTGGTTTCATTTTAGTGGAAGTTGGGTGTTTAAAACATCTATGGCTTACATTCAGAGTAAGGGACGATTTATATTCAATTACAGGACAATCATTCAATCATCTACTTCAAGCGTCTGGTCTCGTCAGAAGGAAAACCGTTAATTAATCCCTCACTTTCTTTTCGTTTGCTTTTTTAAACTCACCTTTTGACCAATATTTCCTTTCACCCTGCGTTGTTCTCCGCTCTCCACGTGGTTTAAACCGTCATCTCATCTTGTACCTATGTTTTTATACTGGCACAGCAGGAGATTTCTGAAGGTCTTTTTGAACGTGGCGTTGCACAGTGCGTAACAGGCCGGGTTGATGGTGGAGTTGACGTAACACAGCCAGTAGCCGATGGCCCACACCGTGTCCGGCACGCAGGACTGGCAGAAGGTCGATATCAGCACCATGACGTTGTACGGCGTCCATGTGATGATGAAAGTCAGGAGGATTGCAAATATCGTCTTGGTTACCTATAAAAAATAATCAAAACAAAACAAAAGAGGGGTCTTAACAAGGATTAAATTGTTGCAATCTGTGGAGTCTTTGCTTTTGAGTTTGCAGCACCTGCAGCACCTGCAACACCTGCAACACCTGCAGCACCTGCAGCACCTGCTGCACCTGCTGCACCTGCAACACCTGCAACACCTGCAGCAATTGCAGCACCTGCAGGATCTGCAGCACTTGCAGCACCCGGTCTTTTTCTTTTTTGTTATATTTATGCTTTTCAATTATGAGTTTACTTGCTGTAGCTGCTTGTTGTTGGAATAAGTGTTGTTTTTGTCAGCCTGTTTCAATGTTAGTTTTAGTCTAGTCTTTGGATCAAGCTTTAGTTTTTATTAGTTTTAGTCACGTTCATTCTCCTTTTAGTCGTGTCAAGTTTCAGTCGACTAAAAGTCTGAGCATTTTAGTCTTATTTTAGTCAGAATTATCCAGAAACATTTTAGTCTTGTTTTAGTCAAATATTGTATTTAGCCAAACCCATTTTACAATTCAAACAATTCAATTCAATTCAATTCAATTTTATTTATATAGCGTCTAATACAACAGAGTTGTCTCTAGACGCTTTACAGAGACCCATACCCAGAACATGACCCCCGAGCAGTTATTACATAAACAATGGCAGGTAAAAACTCCCCTAGTGGGAGAAAAACCTTAAGCCAAACAGTGGCAAGGAAAAACTCCCCTTTAGGAGGGAAGAAACCTTGAGCAGGACCAGGCTCATCAGGGGGGACCCTCCTGCCGAGGGCCAGACTGGTGGGTCAGGGACGGCAACAGCACAGCAGGCAGGTGGAAGCAGCAACGGGATGACCGGGGGTGGGGACCGCAGGCCAGCACGCAGCTCCCGAAGCTCCGGCCCAATCAGCAAGTCCCAGGTTGGGGTGCAGGGTCAGGAAAAGACTTGTGCTCCGTAATGCAAGCTACAAGCCACCCATGGCCACCTGCAGGACAAAAGAGAGAAAAGGGAGGAGAAGGGGGGGGCAGCAACGGGATGACCAGGGGTGGGGACCGCAGGCCAGCACGCAGCTCCCGAAGCTCCGGCCCAATCAGCAAGTCCCAGGTTGGGGTGCAGGGTCGGGGAAAGACTTGTGCTCCGTAATGCAAGCTACAAGCCACCCACGACCACCTGCAGGTTCCGGTGTCCGGCAAAGGATGCTGCAACATGGACAAAAGAGAGAAAAGGGAGGAGAAGGGGGGGGCCAGCACAAGAAACCACAGGAGCGACTCTGACACACTAAAGTTTACACTACCTAGAGATTTACCAACACCAGCTAGAGGTTTACTAAACACTAACTATAGGCTTTACTAAACAGAAATGTTTTAAGTTTAGTTTTAAATGTGGAGGTGGTGTCAGCCCCCTTAACCCAGATTGGAAGTTGGTTCCATAGTAATGGCGCCTGATAGCAGAACGCCCGCCCTCCAAATCTACATTTAGATACTCTAGGAACTACAAGTAAACCTGCACTCTGAGAACGGAGAGCTCTGACAGGAACATAAGGCACTATCAGGTCTTGCAAATAATGCGGAGCTAAGCCGTTTTGGGCTTTATACGCAAGTAATACAATTTTAAATTGGATTCTGAATTTTACGGGTAACCAATGGAGCGACGCTAACACTGGAGAGACGTGGTCTCTCCTGCTAATTCCTGTCAGTACTCGTGCTGCTGCATTTTGGATCAGCTGGAGCCTATTCAGCAAATTACTTGGACATCCTGCTAACAACACATTACAGTAATCTAGTCTAGAAGATACAAACGCATGAACTAGTTTTTCTGCATCACTCTGTGAGAGGATTTTCCTAATCTTTGCAATATTACGGAGATGGAAAAAGGCTATTTTACAAACCTGATTGACATATGGTTTAAACGACAAATCCTGATCGAAAATAACACCAAGATTTCTCACAGTTGCACTGGAAGCCATCGCAACACCATCTAATCCCTTCCTAAGATGCTCTGGACCAAGAATGATAACCTCTGTTTTATCTGAATTTAGAAGCAGGAAATTTCTGGACATCCAGTCCTTGATGTCCCTAAGACATGCCTGAAGTTTAACTAACGGTTCTGTTTCATCCGGCTTCATAGACAAATAGAGCTGCGTATCATCAGCATAACAATGAAAGTGTATGCCGTGATTCTGGATTATACTTCCCAACGGCTGCATGTATAAACTGAACAAGATTGGCCCTAGCACTGAACCCTGCGGAACACCATAACAGACCCTTGACTGTTCTGAAGAAACCTCATGTACATGAACAAACTGGAACCTGTCAGATAGGTATGATTTAAACCAACATAGAGCTGTCCCTTTAATCCCAACAACATGCTCTAACCTGTGCAGTAAAATGCCATGATCTATAGTGTCAAAAGCAGCACTGAGGTCCAGTAGAACCAGTATGGACACTAATCCCTTATCTGAGGCCATAAGGAGGTCATTCGTGACTCGAACAAGTGCTGTCTCTGTGCTATGATGCATTCTGAACCCTGACTGAAAGACTTCAAACAGATCATTTCTATACAAATAGTCACATAACTGGCTTGAAACTGCCTTTTCCAGAATTTTAGACACAAATGGAAGGTTGGAAATTGGTCTATAATTAGCTAAGGTGTCTGGGTCAAGAGAAGGTTTTTTAAGTAAAGGTTTAATTACTGCGACTTTGAAAACCTGTGGTACATATCCTAAACTTAGGGATAGGTTAATTTGGTCCAGTATTGTCGTACCAATAAGAGAAAAAATGTGTTTGAATAGACGAGTCGGGATGGGGTCTGACATACATGTGGTTGACTTAGCTCTATTAACGAGTGAAGTCAGCTCAGGGAGGTCTATAGGATCAAAACAGTCTAGAGACAAGTCAGAGCCTAGGGAAGTCGCTAAAGCTGAAGAAACACCTACAACCGGCTGGTTGATTTCTTCTCTAATTCTCGCGATTTTACTGTTGAAGAAGCCCATAAAGTCCTCACTACTGAGAGCTGCAGGAATGCACGGCTCAACAGAGTTGTGACTCTTTGTCAGCCTGGCTACAGTGCTGAACAGAAAACGTGGGTTACTTTTGTTATCCTCTATCAACGTTGAATAATAAGCTGTTCTGGCTTTGCGAATGGCTTTTTTATATACTATTAGAATATCTTTCCATTCACGATGAGAGTCTACAGACCTACAAGAGTACCACTTCCTTTCCATTTTACGCACGTTTTGTTTCAACATGCGGATATCTGAATTATACCAGGGAGTTAAGCTCCTGTGGCTAGAAACCCTCCTTTTCAAAGGAGCAACTTCATCTAAAGCTGAATGCAACAAATCAGCAGTGTTACTAGCAAGGAAATCAACATCTGCAGAGGTAGAACCCAGGTCACTGGCCTCGACTACATCACTATTTCGCACTGTCGTAAGATAAGCAATGGCCTCCCTAAATTTAACAATAACTTCATCAGACAAACATCTGCTAAAATAATACCTCCTATTTTGCACTTTAACATCAACAAAATTAAATTCAAACGTTATTAAGTAATGGTCGGATAAAAGGGAGTTTACAGGTGACACCAACAGACCATCAGTTTCAACACCGTAGGTGAGAACGAGATCGAGAGTATGATTAAAACAGTGCGTCGGTTTATCCACTTTTTGTGAGATACCCATTGATTCTAGAAGAGAATCGAAGGCTAATTTAAGATTATCGCTTTCAACATCCATATGAATGTTAAAATCACCCACTATGATGAATTTATCTGTGCTGATCAATAATCCAGAAAGGAAATCTGAAAATTCAGACAAAAACTCCAGATACGCACCAGCAGGGGGCCGGTACACTACCACTAACACAACTGGCTTCTCTGATTTCCGAGAAGCCAGTTGGCTTCATAAACAAGGTTATCTTATTATTATATTATGTTATGTTATGTTACCTTAGACTCAAGAATACTGTCAGGATTTGACATTTTCCTGTTTATTTTGAAAGCCCATGTTTTGGCGTTGGAGTTCTGTCTTGGCCTTCCTGTTTCCATCTGCCCTGATCGTCTGCACCTGTGTCTCATTAACCTTTGTGTATATCTAGTCTTGTCTTTCCCCTGCTCCTCGCTGGTCTGTACTGTTTGCTCCCTCCATGTTCTCCTCATCCGGTTTTCCAAGTTTTCTGTTTCATGTTCATGTTCTGTTTTCTGATCCTGCTCAGCAGCGTTTTTGTTTTGTTTTTGAGCAATAAATCTCAGTTTGGACTCCTGCCTCCTGCTCTCCTGCATCTGGGTCCTCACTAAAACCTTTCTGACAAATACATTCATTCTAGATACAGAAGACTCTAATTTGAGTTTACAACATATTTATTTTTCTGCATTTCTCCCCATCTTTTTCTTTTTCACGACACATTGGGTTTTCTTTTCCACGTCTATGTAGGAAAGTCTTTCCAAAGATGGATCTTCTTCTTCGCCAGTCCCAGAGCAGATCCCTGCGTTTCTCTATGTAACTTTGTTTTTAATTGAGGTGAACCTAGAGCTCTGCGTTAACGGCATCAGCCTCTAACTCTGCAGCTGCATCTTCTGGATCTGATTCCCCGCTGCAGCGACTGGGATTGAGGACTAACGTCACCCAGCAGAACTAAACCAGAGAAACTACTGGAAACATGGACATTAAACCAGAGAAACTACTGAAAACATGGACATTAAACCAGAGAAACTACTGAAAACATGGACATTAAACCAGAGAAACTACTGAAAACATGGACATTAAACCAGAGAAACTACTGAAAACATGGACATTAAACCAGAGAAACTACTGAAAACATGGACTTTAAGCCAGAGAAACTACTGAAAACATGGACATTAAACCAGAGAAACTACTGAAAACATGGACATTAAGGATCTTTGGTAAAACATTTCGTCTGGTTTTGGTCAACGAAAATAAAGACACATTTTAGCAAGAGTTTTTATTTTGTAATCTACATTTTAGTTTTTATCATTTTCGTTGACGAAAGCAACTTTAGTTGGAATGCTGATTCATTCAGGAGGAAAATGGTCTTTATGGGCACGAAGCTTAAGGTTCTTCCTACACGTTCGGTGTGCTGCTTGTGTGTATTCGGTCATAATTGGTGGCCAAACCAGACCAAAATGAATGAAAAATGGAAAACATCATAAATAAATAAGTTTATAGTTCCTCTGACAAAATAGTACCTTTTAGAGTGCATATCTCCTTCATGTGGGGACAACTTTAAAATGCCAGTCTGTGGCTTTTCACCTTTTCTTGTGCTAAAACTGATTTTCCTGTAGCGAAACAGAGAGTTCATGGAAAGGTTTCTTAAGAGGAATATTCATTGCTTTGGGTTTGTTTACATCTATGTACCCCTTCACTGCACTGTATGTTTATTGTGCCATGCTTTGCACGTTTAAAAATGGCTTGAATAATATTTGTGGCATCCGTGCTCATTGAGCATCTGTGCTCAATCTGCCGTGCTTTTATAAACTGTCATTTAAACAGGCCAATTAATTAAAATCTCAATATAGAAGGATTTATCCCTTCAATTGAGCCAAACCATAAAAGCATATAATCTTGTCATTAAATATATATATGGGTCAATGACGAATAAGGATTTTCAACAGGTCAATTTTAAAATAATAAAAAAAGAATATCTATTGCAGTAGTTCAAACATTAAAGAGCATATTGCAGGTTAGAATTTTTTCAAAAATGATACCTGACCTTATGTGAAAATGACTATGTGAGAAGTTAATGTAGGATTTAATATGTTTTACAAGACATAAGGGCACTTATTCAGAGGAAAAAGTGGCTGATTTTAGCCAAGCTCGTACAAACGCTCTTTTTTTCGACCACCGCGTCATATGACGTCACGCCAGGGAGCATCTCCACAGCTCTGCCCCATCTGTATGCCCAGACCCCGTACACACGTAGCCGGGTATCTGCTAAACCCAAGATATTTTCCTACGTTTGGACCTGTCATCCACATGAAAACACAAATAAACGAATGTTTAAAAAAACTCCGGGCAAAGGGAAGATTTTTGAAAACTCCGTTTATGTAGATGCGTGTAGACCTGGTGTAAACAGAGACAACCGGAGTTTTGCGTTTTCGAACGTCACATTATGCTCCAAAACGACAACAAATCTGCTCTGATTCTGACGTCTAACGTGCAACCTTTGTTTACTAGAGTTCTACAGATGATCCACCATCTGTCCTCCAAGCTATTTATTAAATAAATGGTCTCTGCTCTTGACACCGTTACACCGACGCGGAGCCTACGCCGTAGGGTATGCGGCGACGCGCAGCAGCTGCAGCCCGGCTGCGTCGGTTTAACGCAGCAGCTCCGCGGTGGGACCATGGATCTGACACGGGGGGAGTCGAGCTCGTTTCCCGAGAATGAGACACGGCTCCCGGACCCGGGAAAGCTGCGCAGCAGGACTGCGTCGATTAACGCGGCAGCTCCGCGGTGGACACCGGGGGGAACTCGAGCTCGTTGCCCGAGGAGGAGGCGCAGATCCCGGGGTAACTGCGCCGCGGAGGTGGCCCGGAGTCCGGAAGACCAGATGATCTACAGGTTTGGAATGCTTATGAATGTGGTCGAAAACGCAGATCTTCGGTTCTGTGTGGAAGGTTTTATTTTTTTTTAACAACGATGTAATGTGGATACAAATTATTTTATAAACGAAGGTGGGGAAGTATTCGGTTTTAAAAAATACCCGGCTATTTCGGATGCTTTTAAAAAAAAAGAGAAGATAATAAGCCTGTTTTCTGTTTATAAAGTACAAACGTAGACAGATTACAAGTACTCACCCGTTTTTAAGGAGTTATTTTCGGAGTTTCTTTCAGGAGCACGGGCGGTGCTGCAGTGAATAAAGGCTGATTTATGGTTCCGCGTAAAATCGACGGCGTAGCCTACGGTGTAGGGTACGCGGCGCACGCAGCGTTCGGTGCGTCGCCGCGTAACCTACGCCGTAGGGTCTGCGTTGGTGTAACGCGGACCCATAAATCAGCCTTTTAAAAAGCGAGTTTCAGCTGTCAATCAAAAGAACGTGGGGGGACTAACGGGTTCTTAGTCATATTGGTGTGAATACACATTCACAACCTCTTCAGTGTCACAACTAACATTAAGATCCACTATTTTTCCTATTGTTGAATTCACCGCGCTCCCCAGTGTGACGTCACTCCCGGTTCAGCTTTTTCAGATGCGGAAGTAAAATACTCTCACAAAAACAACTCTGGAGGTCATTGTAGTATATATTTACGCGTATTTCAATGAAAATTCAGTTCCTACATTATTTTCCTACACATTGATTCACAGGGGTCTCCAACCTGCAATATGCTCTTTAAGAATGTTGTGTACACATAAATTCATATAAACATTTTAAATTAAGTGATTTCAGAATTTTTTGTCAAGATGAATTGGCAATACCAATAGTGGCAATAGTTTTGTAATGGGAACTCATTACAAAACACTTCACTAGTGTCTTTTGGTCATTTTAAATCCCTGATCTTAAATCTTTTAAGCACTGCTTGTATCTGTTTTAATTGATTTTATTGTTACATTATTTTATTAATTGTAACTTCATATTTGTTTAATTGACTGCTCTTTTGTTGTTCTATTTTTGTCCCTGTCTTTTGTTTTTTTACTTTTGTATTGCTCGACGTCATTGTAAATGAGGGCTCGCCCTCAATGATTTTTCGAGTTTAAATAAAGATATATTAATAGCCTTAAAAAAATGTGGTGCAACCATGATTCATATTAAAATAAATTAATTTCCTTAAAATCTTGACATCTTTTTTTTACAAGTTTTCAGTATTATACAGAAATGGTTGTTTTTATAATGTTCGCGCCACATGATATTTCATAAAATGGACGTCATCAGTCAGTGTATATTATGATGGAAATATAAATACAAATGTGTTGCAATCTTATAGACTACAAGACACTTCAGAAATCATGCCAGATAAGGCAGAAGATTGATTTAAATACAATTAGTGATTTCAAAAACATTTCAAAACAAGAGTCATGGTCGGACGGTCGCACCACATGACATTTTGACGCTTAAAACAACAACAAAATCCCAAATAACTAGTATTTTTTTTTAAAATTCAAGTGAGTCCATATGTGGGACAGGTAGGTCATATATGGTATTTCTTTATCCATTTAAACCTTTTTTTAATTGAAAATAAATCTGTTTTTCAGAAAATATAGGCGTCACGTCATTGACCCATATATATATATATATATATATATATATATATATATACATACATATATATATATATATATATACATATATATATGTATCCATTTCCACCAAATGATGTTTCAGTGGATTGACGTACTTTCTTTTCTCTGGCAGCCATCTGTCTTTTCCTCTTTACTTGGCTTCTTGCAATGCTTGCAAACTTTCTTGCCACGGTCCTGGGACGGCTGATGGGGATTGAATGTGTCTGAGCTCCTTCCACAGGTGGGACGATCTCTATAGCTGTTATACACTCATCTCCAGCTTGCTTCGTCACAATCTTTATCTTGGACCACCTGGAGGAAATAGGCATCTTGGGAACGTCGGAGTTGGTTGTGGTTGTGACGAGAGGACTTGGATTTGATACGACCTGTAATGAAACCAAAAGATTTAGTGAGGAACATACGTTTGAGGATGCCTGAAAATATGCACCTTTTACAGTTAATTTTCTTTCAGCTCCTTCAGCAGATTCTTCAGGCCTGGACATTTAGCGGATGAAACCAGCCACGACTCTCTATATCAAACCATTCAAAAGTTATGGCAGAAAGTAGGAACTATCAAATATGGACCAACCAGATCAAGGCGGGGCGTGCTATTTGGAGTCTATCGTCGCCACGGTAACGCTTTTGACTGAGAAAAGTAATGCGCATCGTCGCAGGATGGAGACGCACATTTTGATGTATAACACACCTGGGTAAACGTTACGGTTCGAGCCGCATTAACGGCCGAAGAAATGGCACCAGCCACAACTCTCTATATCAAACCATTCAAAAGTTATAGCAGAAAATAGGGATTATCAAATATCGACCAATCAGAAGAAGGGGCGCAGCTAATTCAGGCCAATGAAGGTCAAGTAATTAATATTGAGTCCGATGACACCACCCATGAGTCTTTATGTCAAACCATTCAAAAGTTATGGCAGAAAGTAAAAATCGACCAATCAGATGAAGGGTGGGTGTGCTTTTTGGTGTCTATCGTCGCCATGGTAACGCTTTTGACTGAGAAAAGTAATGCTCGTCATTGCAGGATGGAGACGCACATTTTGATGTATAACACACCTGGGTGCACGTTACGGTTCGGGCGAAGAAGCGGCCGAAGAAATGGCATAAATTGCGCCAAAATTACACGATTAATTCAAAATGGCCGACTTCCTGTTGGGTTTCGGCCATGGCGCCAAGAGACTTTTCTTTATTTTGCGACATGATGCAGGTGTGTACCGATTTTTGTGCATGTACATCAGAACTGTATTGTGGCGCTTGAGGCACAAAGTTTTCTAGGGGGCGCTGTTGAGCCATTAGGCCACGCCCATTAATGCAAACCATTAAATATCAAATTTTTCGCCAGGCCTGGCTTGGTGCAAAATTTGGTGACTTTTGGGGAACGTTTAGGGGGAAAAAAGGCCCTCCTTTCGTCGATGAAAAACGAGAACAATTCCTACAGATACAATAGGGAATTTGCACTGTCAGTGCTCGGGCCCTCGGGGGCGGGGTGGGGGTTAAATACATTCAAGTGATAATCGATCACTTTTCAAAATCTGCAGAGGCTTCACAACATCCAACATGTCAGACAAGACAGCTGCACGCAAGATTATGGATGACTTTATTCTGAGATTCCTGGCAAAAATCCACTATGACCAAGGAAGGAAATTTAAAAATAAGTTGTTCAAGAAACGACAACATTACCGTGGGATACAGAATTTCAGAACAATACCGTATCATCGACAGTCAAACCAGCTGAAAGGTATATCAGGACACTAAGTACTGTATGCTAAAATCTGATTGGAAAGACTATTTGAACGAAGTGGTTCATGTATATACTTCCACTGTTCAGGAGTCGACAGGATTTTCTCCTTTTTTTCCTGCTAGAACAGGGGTCGGCAACCCGCGGCTCTGGAGCCGCATGCAGCTCTTTAGCGCCGCCCTAGTGGCTCCCTGGAGCCTTTTCAAAAATGCTTGACCTTTTTTTTTTTTCTTTTTTTCTTCTTTTTTTCCTTTTCTTTCTTTTTTCCTTCTTTTTTTCTTCCTTTTTCCTTTCCTTTTTAATCTCGACATTTCAACCTTTTTCTCGAAATTTTGACTTTTTTCTCAACATTTCGACTTTTTTCACGAAATGTCGACTTTTTCTCGACATTTCGACTTTTTTCACGAAATTTTGACTATTTCCTCGACATTTCGACTTCTTTCTCAACATTTCGACTTTTTTCTCAAAATTTTGACTTTTTTCTCAAAATTTTGACTTTTTTCCTCGACATTTCGATTTTTTTCTCATAAAAAGAATCTTCCCCCAGTAGCTAATATAGATACATGCAGCATGTGTTGCCTTCATTCTAAGGCTTATACATACAAGACTTTTCCTTTTTTGCGGCTCCAGACATATTTGTTTTTTGTGTTTTTGGTCCAATATGGCTCTTTCCACATGTTGGGTTGCCGACCCCTGGGCTAGAACAGTCTCATAATTCACAAATGCACAGACCGATCCACAAAGGCACAGAACACGTGCGTAGGACAAGATACACAAATTTATTTTTGATGCACAAACAAATATAACCTTTACAAACGGTGTTTTGTCTGTGAGCTGCGCTGGATTTGTGTATCAGATATCTTCCTGGTTGACGGCTCTGGTTGAACAGCCCGACAAACCATCTCCGATCGCGCTGTTTTCTTTACAGAGATCACAAGAAAAGCAGAGCAGTTATATCCTCTCTATCCCGTGTTGCTGTCTTGTTTATCTATCTTTACTCCACCAACTCAAAATATTGAATCACTTTTCTAAGCGAACGGCGCTAACACAGCTCAACCAGCAGGTGTATCTGCTTCTTTAATCTGATTGGTTTACGAGTAAATCGTCCCCCACGTGAGGTGCGCTCATATGATTGGCTGGAACAAAGGAAGATATCTGATTGGTTGCAGATCTTTCCATGTTAAAAAAAACGCATTTGTGGATTGAGTCACGTCAGGGGAGTCTCAAAAGTCAAACACAAATCCAGCGCAGCTCACAGACAAAAAAAATCAGGTTATATTTGTGTGTGCATCAAAAATACATTTGTATATCTGGCCTACGCACGTGTGAATTGTTCTGTGCATTTGTGAATTTTGTCATGTGCATTTGTGAATTATGAGACTGTTCTAGCCCCATAGAGGACTGACTTTGCTCACTGAGCTCATGTTTCCAAGAGAGCCAGGAAGTCCACAGTCTTGTGCAGGACATTCTGAGAAATGGAGAGATTTGATGCTGAAAGCATATTATTGCACTGGAGAACACAAGAAAAGCGTGAGAAAGAGGTAAAAAGCATTGCAGTCGAAAAGAGTTCTGTTCTTGAAACCTGAACTAAAGGGACCAGGAAAGATACACTCTCACCGGGGAAAGAGAGTGCATGTAGTCAGGGAAAGAAGGGGAACAAATGGCCTGGCGTACATCCTAAAGCCTCCGGATGGAGAAAGTCGAGAGGAACGCGCCCACACCGGGTTGAACAGAACCTCAAACATCCAAGAAAAAATGAATAAAGGTCGTTAGAGAGAGAAACACAAAGACAGGGAATCAAGGTTCAAGTTAACCCTGAAGAATGTGAATGTTCAAGTGATGAGGTGTATGTTCTATGGGTGGTGATGGGACAAAAACACCGAGGCTCCAGTGCACGTGGCGTTTGTAGGTATCAGTTAGCTGAAGAGAAAAAATGTAAAAGAATAGCCTGAGAGAATAGACTGGTGTATATACTGCACTTGCCTGCGGGTAGTTATATACAGATACAAACGCTTACTGTTTTTTCCTGCAAGTTTAATTAAAAACAGTCATATGTTTCTGTGGGTTTTGTTATAGTCACTGCAAACTGTTATTCATGAGTTTCAGCACAGATTAAGGGAATGTGGCATTGCTTGTCATATGCTAATTTGCACAACAGATGGCAGAATTCACTGTTTTAATGAGGCATTGAGTGGTGAACCATTTGGCGACGCAATGGGCTGGAAAGCTTCGGTGATTCATGGGCCTTCGTTTCACCACCGCTATCAATGCTTGCAGCAGAACCCTCGCCTTAATCCACATGCCCCAGTCTTCAAGTATAGTGCTGAGACCCAATCCAGAGTAGAACCTCAGGCCGAGGGACTCATCCAGGATGAGGGGAGTCAGGGCCAAGATTTGGACGCTCAAGAACCAGAACCGGGCTAGGGCTAAACGGCCAAGACATATCCGTTCCTATAATGAATTAAAGCTGCAAGCAGCGATGAACGGGCCCTCGCACTCACGGCCACCGCCCCCCATAAGCATATCAGAAATGACACCACCCACAACTTTCTATGTCAAACCATTCAAAAATTATGGCAGAGAAAAGTTTTCTAGGGGGCGCTGTTGAGCCATCTTGCCACGCCCATTAATGCAAATCATTAAATATCAAATTTATCACCAGGCCTGGCTTGCGTGCAAAATTTGGTGACTTTTGGGGAACTATCAAATATGGACCAATCAGGTGAAGGGGGGGCGCACTTTTTGGCGTCTAGCGTCGCCACGGTAACGCTTTTGAAAGAGAAAAGTAATGCACGTCGTCGCAGGATGGAGACTCACATTTTGATGTATAACACATCTGGGTGCACGTTACGGTTCGGGCCGTATTAACTGCCGAAGGAATGGCATAAATTGCGCCAAAATTACGCGATTCATTCAACATTTTCAAAATGGCCGACTTCCTGTTGGGTTTCGGCCATGGCGCCAAGAGACTTTTCTTTAAGTTGTGACATGATACAGGTGTGTACCGATTTTCGTGCATGTACGTCAAACCGTATTATGGGGCTTGAGGCACAAAGTTTTCTAGGGGGCGCTGTTGAGCCGTTAGGCCACGCCCATTAATGCAAACCATGAAATATCACATTTTTCGCCAGGCCTGGCTTGGTGAAAAATTGATATGAATACAGTCACAGTAATCCATGAGTCGTCATCAGGAACTACATGCGATACTACACATGAGGATATGGAAGTGGATTATGTGTGACATGGCGGCACAAATATAGAGAATATTCTGTAATTAGTAATACTACATTTAAGTGTGTATGATGCACGGAGACATTAAGTATGGCGGAACGGTGGATATGGGCAGTTTCACATGTTCATGCTTGTGGCAGGAAGGCTGAGATTGTGCCTGTACTGCCACTTTAAAATATCTATCACTACTCTCTTCTAGACTTAGTCGACCACCACAACGTCCAGTTGGTTAACCGTCAGTACTTGGAAGTTCGTCACCACTCTTGGAATATAGTATTTCGTGTTTCACCAAGATGTGGCTGCAGGAGGATATTCCTGGTTCCAACATCTCTCTGCCCAACTTTCAGTTGCTACCAGCTGACGGAGATCTGAAGAGGAGCGTAAAAAGTAAGGGTGGGGGAATTTAGGGATTAAAGGTAGATCCCAATCTGGTCTTTCCTCTACCTATAAATCCATTGTTCAGAGGCAGCTTGTGATCAAAGGAACTAAGGAGGTCTCAGGAAGGCTACGAACTGGGACGCCACGTGGGGATGACATTGATGCCATGACTGAGTGTGTTACTGGCTATATCAACCTATATGTGGGGAACACCATTCACACCACAGGGGCTTCTATTTATGAACCCTGTGAGCCAGTGAATGAGGAAAAAGATAAACTTCAGGAAGGGAGACTTTGAAGTTAAGATTAGAGACTTCAAGGAAGTGTATAAGAAAACACTGAAGAGCAAGCTCTAACAGAACAATGTGAGAAATGTGTGGCCAAGGATGAAAAAGAAGACAGACTTCAAACCGAGGGAGGATCAGTTGGTTGGAAGTCTGTGTTCTTCTGAAACAAGCTCAGCATCTTCCTCTCCTGCCCACCGAAACAGACCTCCCACCCTCAACAAATGTCCAGATAGTGTCAACCACAAGATCCTGAATATTCCCTGAAAAATGCCCTTATAAAAGGGTCCCAAGCAACAGAACCAAACTGCACCATTTCGGGGCCCCCTTCAGTTGTAGGTCCATAAGAAAATGGTAATGATACAGCTAAGGCAGAGCTACTGGCGTCACACGATACACTTCCCACAACAAAAAGCTTTCTTCTCTTTTCAGTGTTGTTTCTCTTCCCCCCCCCTGCAACCTTCTCTAATACGATGTGACATGTATCTGTCAGTGGTTGACATTTCCCCCCAGTTTGTGTTTGTGTTTTGCCCAGCCTGTGTCCCATCTGCCCTGATTGTCTGCACCTGTGTATATCTGGTCATGTCATACCCTTGCTCCTTGTGGTTCCGTACTGTGTTTTCCATGCCTGTTTTTGCTCCAGTTTTCTGATCCCTGTTTTTGTGTTTTGATCCTGCCAAGCAGCGCTTTGGTTTTTGGTCCTTGCCTTTTCTTTGGAATAAACCCTTTTTTGTTGCGAACTCCTGCCTCGCTCTCCTGCATCTGGGTCCTCACCACACCAGTCCTGACAGTATCGTACATACAAAGAACCGATACCCAAGCAGAACAAAAACGACGTGCTGGATTACCTCCATTGTTATTTGTTTGTAGAGTCACACTTGTTGTTGTCGCACTAGTATGTTGCCACGCTAGGCATTTGGTGTAAACCCCACATGCCCAGTGACGGTCCGGTGCATTTAGCACCATCCAGCCTGCATGTAGGAAACTCCAGAAACACAGGTGGACGCCTCCACAATCACCTGGATTACTGACTGAATGGTTGTCTGAACAGGTGGTCAGGAGCACCACAGGGCACTGTACTCCACTTCTCTTCACGCTGTACACCTCAGACTTCCAGTACAAGTGGGACTCTTGTTACCTGCAGAAGTACTCAGATTACTCTGCAGTTGTGGGGTCTAGCAGTGAGTTATGAGTTAAATCATGTTTAAAGGAGGAGTTAAGTGCAGTGGAAGACTGGGTAAACTGTAACAAACTGGTTTTGAATGTATCAAAGACCAATTGTATTATATTGGGTTCATACTTTGGCATTAGGAATAACCCTCAGCTACAACTTAATGTAAAAATAAAACAGGGCTGTATCAAGCAGGTGCAGGAGACCAAGCTGCTGGGAATAGTCATTGATGAAAAATTGTCATGGAAATAACATATAAACAAGATAGTTAATAAAATGGGAAATGGTATTTCTGTCATAAGGAGACATAAAAAATGTTTAACTCTAAAAGCAACTAAACTAGTAATTCAGGCCTTAATTATATCAAATCTTGACTATTTCCCGGCAGTTTGGTCAAATGCAACTGCAGATATGATTGCAAAACTATAAAAAATACAAAACAGGGCTGCAAGCATTGTTCTTAGTTGTAACTGGACGGCAAGCGTTATTAAAATGCATAAGAATCATGGTTGGTTAATGGTTAGTGACAGATTACTTTACTCATTATCATTTATTAGAAATATGTCCATAACAAAGACTCCTCGGGTATTATACCAGGATGTTACAGCTCTGACTATCATAAATATATCACCAGACATGCAAGGATTGTGAGGATATTCCGCTGCCAAATGTGATTCTAATGCTGGTAAAAGGACTGTTGTGTACAGGGCCATGTATGAGTGGAATTCATTTCCCAAACACATCACACAAACAAACAGCACAAGAACATTCAAATTATTAGTTAAGCAACATCTTTTGAATCAGTATAAGTAAAATTATAGAACATTGAAATAGAGATCACTTAAACAAGCAGCTGCTGAGACTGATTGTCTGGCATGCTGGAAATGGAATCATAGTTGGTTATGATTGTTGTTGAATGTATTTTTTCTTTCTTTTTTCTGTATTAGATCAATTGTGAAGTTCTAGACTGCAAATGAAATGAAATTGCGGACTGCTTTTCAGACTTTTTGATGACCTCAGATGAACTCTTAAAGGGGCATGAGGCTCCTTTTAAGAAATGAGACTCTCTAGCGCCACCCTTCACCACGACGGCCGTTGGGGGTACTGCAGCCAACAGTGAAGCCGGCACGGGAGAACGGGGAGAACGTGCATGCAGCGTCATGTGACGTCACATCCACAGGACAGCCCGGGAAATTCCGGCTCGGAATTGCAGCACATTTTGCAGCACACAGCCTGTTCAAGGCAAAGGAGAGATACGCTAGAGGATCATTCTTTTTGGTTTGGAACGCTTCATCTGACCTTATTCGTAGAAAACTTAAAACATTTACGAATTATTTTCATAAATCCTGCCTCAATCCTGCCTCAAGCACCTTTAACTGTGCAGTGTTTTTGTTTTGTGTTATATTCTCATTTCACTATCTTCATTTTGTGGAATGTCTGCTTTTTTGCGTATGAGTATTTTTAATTTGATATTCTCTTTATCTAGTGGAAATTTATTTGGTTTGCTTTTATTATGTTATCTTTTAGTACTGTATTATTTTAAAATGTTGGCGGACCCCAGGAAGAATAGCTGCAGTCATGATGGGGATCCTAATTAAACAATTAAAACAATTATCAGTGATGCACCAGAGACCAGAGAGGACAAAGAACTGGAGGACAGTTTTGTGGCGTGGTGTTGGAAGTGCAATGCAGATCCCACCTACTAACTCCACTGAGAAACCCCGTCTGTTTTACCGTGAGAGCATGTATAAATAGTTGTATAAAGAGTTGATCAGTTCTTGGGTCACATGTGCACATGTCTTCAATTTACAAACATGCGTGCTGGACCTACAAACCTTCAAGCTTGCAAACTACTCTGGCGGGGTCATTAATAAATAAGTAAATGAGTAAATGAATACAGAAATCTATAAGTAATTAGTTAAATAGATAAATAAATGGTCCACATTTGGACTTGGTCTTTCTCTCCTGAGGTGTTGACACAGTGGAGCCAAGCAGCTCCTAATTAGATTTGGTGCCACATGCCCTGATGCAACCAGCAGAACCAGCACCAACCAGCACCAACCAACACCAACCAACACCAACCAGCACCAACCAACACCAACCAACACCAACCAGCACCAACCAACACCAACCAGCACCAACCAGCACCAACCAACACCAACCAACACCAACCAACACCAACCAGCACCAACCAGCACCAACCAACACCAACCAACACCAACCAACACCAACCAGCACCAACCAACACCAACCAGCACCAACCAACACCAACCAACACCAACCAACACCAACTAACACCAACCAGCACCAACCAACACCAACCAGCACCAACCAACACCAACCAACACCAACCAACACCAACCAGCACCAACCAACACCAACCAACACCAACCAGCACCAACCAACACCAACCAACACCAACCAGCACCAACCAGCACCAACCAACACCAACCAACACCAACCAACACCAACCAACACCAACCAACACCAACCAGTACCAACCAGCACCAACCAACACCAACCAACACCAACCAGCACCAACCAACACCAACCAGCACCAACCAGCACCAACCAGCACCAACCAGCACCAACCAACACCAACCAGCACCAACCAGCACCAACCAGCACCAACCAGCACCAACCAACACCAACCAGCACCAACCAGCACCAACCAACACCAACCAACACCAACCAGCACCAACCAACACCAACCAGCACCAACCAACACCAACCAGCACCAACCAGCACCAACCAGCACCAACCAGCACCAACCAACACCAACCAACACCAACCAGCACCAACCAACACCAACCAGCACCAACCAACACCAACTAACACCAACCATCACCAACCATCACCAACACCAACCAACACCAACCAACACCAACCAGCACCAACCAACACCAACCAGCACCAACCAGCACCAACCAACACCAACCAGCACCAACCAACACCAACTAACACCAACCATCACCAACCATCACCAACACCAACCAACACCAACCAACACCAACCAGCACCAACCAACACCAACCAACACCAACCAGCACCAACCAACACCAACCAGCACCAACCAACACCAACTAACACCAACCATCACCAACCATCACCAACACCAACCAACACCAACCAACACCAACCAGCACCAACCAACACTAGGAATGGGTGATATTTTACCGTTCACGATAAACCATCAAAAAAATTCCCCACGGTAAGAATTTGTCATCTCGCGTTAAAAACAATAAATTCCCATTGATGACGT
The DNA here is from genome assembly GCF_033807715.1 of Cololabis saira. Lineage (NCBI taxonomy): Eukaryota > Metazoa > Chordata > Actinopteri > Beloniformes > Belonidae > Cololabis > Cololabis saira. The sequence goes on along the minus strand of NC_084610.1, from coordinate 22,107,939 downwards.
TTTTGTGTAAAGATGATTTATGGTTCTGTGTTAAATCCACGCACAACGTACGTGAAGGAAGGAAGGAAGGAGAGAGGAGGAGGAAGGAAGGAAGGAAGGAAGGAAGGAAGGAAGGAAGGAAGGAAGGAAGGAAGGAAGGAAGGAAGGAAGGAAGGAAGGAAGGAAGGAAGGAAGGAAGGAAGGAAGGAAGGAAGGAAACAAAGAAAGGAGGAAGGAAGGGAGAAAAGAGGAAGGGAAGAAGGAAGGAGGGAGGAGGAAGGAAGGGAGGGAGGAAGGAAGGAAGGAAGGAAGGAAGGAAGGAAGGAAGGAAGGAAGGAAGGAAGGAAGGAAGGAAGGAAGGGAGAAAACAAGGAAAGGAGGAAGGAAGGGAGAAAAGAGGAAGGGAAGAAGGAAGGAGAGAGGAGGAGGAAGGAAGGAAGGGAAGGAAGAAAGGAAGGAAGGAAGGAAGGAAGGGGGAGAAGAGGAAGGGAAGAAAGGAAGGAAGGACGAACGGACGGACGGACGGACGGAAGGAAGGAAGGAAATGAGCCTGAAAGAAAGAAAGGAAGAAAGAAAGAAAGAAAGAAAGAAGGATAAATTCCCGTTGATGAATATCAATACGTGAATAAATAAATCGAATAACTTATTAATCTTCTCTGCCAATTGTTATTTATAACCATTCCAAACCCCCATCTCCTCCAAATAAGACTATTTTGCTTCAGGTAATAACTTTTACAGGATTTCTCATTTGCTCGTCCTTTATTTTTTCCCGTTCTTATGACTTCTCTCGACATGTTCACTCCGTCCTCCATTAGAGGTGGGTAGATCGATCTAAATATCGATTATATTGATACCACCACTGATACTGATATCAATCAGTGTGAAACTAGTGTAAAAAGATGGTTTCTCTTCTGGCTGCACTGCTGTGGTCTGTTCAAAGAGGCGACCGGGCTGCTTTCATGTCCCTCCTATCGCTGCGGAGAATAAAAACACTTTTTCTCCACGTCCCCCTCCCTCTTGTGTTTTCGATTTCATACAGCCATGTGACTTAGCTGCGCCAGGAAAACAGGCAAACAGGAGAGCAGGGTCAGTGAAGGAAGAGGAGGAAGAGGAGGAGTGCCATGTGGCTTTGCTTTCATGCCGACGGTGAAACAACAGCAGGCTGTGCCATTTGTAAAAAGGCTGTAACACAATTTATGTTGATATGAAGAATCAGAGAGGAGAGACCCCCCCCCCACCCCTCCGGCCCTATCAGCCCCAGAGGAAAAGGTCGCTGAGGCCTTTCAGTCTGGCAGACAATATCCAGGTAGATAATAACGCTCCAGTCATCTTTCACATTAGTACATTTCATTTGAAAATGCACCGAGTCATTTGTTACATGAGTGTGATTAGTCTTTTAACAGTGAAACTGATACTGTATAATTACTTTATTCGATGTGCTTCAGACTCATAATTTTACCATTTCACTGATTTGTTCTCGAGTGATATTTTTGCACGTTATCTAAGAGAGAAATACATTGATTGTGTTTTCTTTGAAGCACAATAGTTCATTCAAGAGTAGAATTCAAATAACAGACTTATTAATAATAAACTAACTGTTGCCAAAGACAATAAAATGTAATGAAACAGTAGAAACTGTATAAATGTAGCCAATGGTGGAGACTTTTATTATACCAGCCTCACGTGTGGTAATTATGTCATCAAGCTGCAGAGAGGGACTACGAGTAATATGTTTCATCAACTGTCTGCAGAAGACTTATGTCATTTAGTTTGGTCTTGTCCCATCTCATGTATTTTTTGGCAAGATATCTATTAACTAATTTCACAACATATTGACTCTGATTTCTCCCTTTCATATGGAAATGCATTGTTTGGATTCCTTTCTTACACCTCTAGCAAAGCAAATCAGTTTTACATCATCAATTTAATTGTGTTACTTGCAAAATTTCATATTCACAAATCTAAATTCTCTCTCACATACCATCTTTCCCGGCCTTTGAAAATGAATTCAAACAATACATTGCAACAATCCAATATTCTAAAAATAGAAAAGCCATCCAAACCACTAAGTTATGTAACATGTATAACATGTTTTTTTAACTGATCTATAATTTCTGTCTCTGACTATTGTTTTACAATGTATTGTTGAGAATTTAAAATAAAGAATTGTGGAAAAAAAAAAAAAAGTTATATGTTTCATCACCTCAGAACCAAAACGAAACGGTTTGGAAAACGCTGAAAGCCGAAAAAGACAGTCAAGCGGAAAGGAAAGAAGTAGTGCTGCACCAACAGCAGACTGATATATTTCCGTATGACAGAAAAGATCGGCGGGGGATCAATGTTACAGATGTCATTACCGTGCAACCGTGTGTGGGCGTTTATTGTGTTCTGAAAACGGCTTTTCCCTACTGTAAAGTCACTTGAAGGATGTTATGGGTTACCTCCACAAATCTGTTACAAATGTACGACGAAGTCAGACAAAGTGGAGCCTTGCACACAGCACCTCTGATGTGTGAGAGTTGGATCGCTGCAGGCAGCAACACAAACGCTGCTGTTCAGTGTTCGTATTTACAGAATGTTCCTTTATATTTAGCAGAAAAGAAGCCCGCTGACCTTGAATGGTGTTTAGTTCAAATATGTTGCAGCTTTATATTTGTGCAATATAACATTTCTTAATCAAACATATCCTAACCTTTATTCATGCTATTTGAGTTATTTTGTGTTACACTGTTTGGAATTTACGGTGGCCGAGACCCGCCATTGCTGAAAATAAAAGAAACGCTGCAAACAGAAACAAACGCTGCTGCAAATTAAAGAAACGCTGCAAATAAAAATAAACACTGCTGCATATAAAAGAAACGCTACGAATATAAAGAAACCCCGCTGCAAATAAAATAATAAACGCCGCTGCAAACTAAAAAAAACGACGCAAATAAAAAAGCCACAACGGAAGTGAATTACCGGGGACTATTTTTGCTGATGCACCGGTGTTTTTTAAGTGAGAGGAGAAGAAGAAGACGAAGAGGACGTAAGTGAAAAGGAATAAATAAGAAGAGCGAGGAATAAGAAGAACAACGAACGAGAAAATAAGTGAAAAGGTTAGTGTTCAACGTCGCTACGTGTAATTTTTTTCATCTTCTTCTTCTCCTTTTGGGTCAAAATGACCCAATTCTTCTATCCTTCTTTCCTCCTGCTCTCTCCTTCCTTCTCCCTTCCTTCTTTTCTCCCTTCCTTCCTTCTTTCCTCCCCTCGTACATCCTTTCGTTGTTTTCTCCTTTCTTTCCTTCCTTCTTTTCTCCATTCCTCCCTTCTTTTCTCCCTTCCTTCCTTCCTTCCTTCCTTCTTTCCTTCCTTCCTTCTTTTTTCCCTTCCTTCCTTTTTTCTCCCTTCCTTCCTTCTTTCCTTCCTTCCTTCTTTTTTCCCTTCATTCCTTCTTTTCTCCTTTCCTTCCTTCTTTCCTTCCTTCCTTCTTTTTTCCCTTCATTCCTTCTTTTCTCCTTTCCTTCCTTCTTTCCTTCCTTCCTTCTTTCCTTCCTTCTTTTCTCCCTTCCTTCTTTCCTTCCTTCCTTCCTTCCTTCCTTCTTTCCTCCCTTCTTTCCTCCCTTCTTTCCTTCCTTCCTTCCTTCCTTCCTTCTTTCCTCCCTTCTTTCCTCCCTTCTTTCCTTCCTTCCTTCCTCCCTTCCTTCCTCCCTTCTTTCCTCCCTTCCTTCTTTCCTCCCTTCTTTTCTCCCTTCCTTCCTTCTTTTTTCCCTTCATCACTTACTTATTTTCTTCCTTCATCTTTCCTCCCTTGTTCCCTTCCTCCTTCCTTCTTTTCTTCCTTCCTTCTTTCCTCCCTTCTTCCCTTCCATCCATGGATGGATCATGGATCTCCTCTCACATAAAAACACATCGGTGCATCGGCAAAAACAGTCCCCGGTAATTCACTTCCGCTGTGGCTTTTTTATTTACGTGTTTTTTTTATCTATTTTTTTTTTTTTTTTATTTTATTTGCAGCGGGATTTCTTTATATTGTCAGCGTTTCTTTTATTTGCAGCGGCGTTTCTTTTTGTTTGCAGCGTTTATTTTATTTGCAGCAGCGTTTGTTTCTGTTTGCAGCGTTACTTTTATTTTCAGCAATGGCGGGTCTCGGCCACCGTAGGAAGAAGACCCGTAACACACCTTAAAACTCTCTTGAAAGGTTTTCTTTTTTTAAATTTGCATTAAAAATGTTCAGAAAGCGTCTCTCTGCATGGTGAAGGGGGGTACTAACTTATTAACTAACTTATAACGTGTTAGGAGTAGAGCCCTGCGTGTGAAAACATTTAGCACAGATTGCGGACACATACCTCAGATGCCGTTTCGTTCTTGGCCGTCGGTTCAGCAGGAGGAATAAACGCTGTGGACGAATCGTTTGAACTCTCTTTTTCCTCCTAGATGAAAAAGACGATGCACTTAAGCACAAAAAAAATAGCTGTATTGAACAGTTTCATCATCACAGAGTCGACTACAGAGGGCTGAATTCAATACATAACTTACAGACTCTTAACTTTAAATTAAGTGCACTCAAATGCAAATTGCTGGATGTGGCACTTACGGCCCTGTGGGGCTCTTACGCAAGGGCATGTGGGTAAAAGGACAAATTGAATCCAGAATTAAAAAAGCTGTGTGGTATTCATTTAATATCTATTGAATAATTTAACAGGTAAAGATGTCTGGGGTTGATTCTTTAAACTTTGCGTTTGAAATCCTCTGTTTACAACCCAGAGTGTGTAGTCAAAGCATCTGGAGCGCACGTGAACGAGACCTCGCTCTCGGTGGTTGATTGAGTTTTCTGAGTTTAAGAGATCAGGCAGAGATCTGGACTTTGCAGCCCCGGAAAAATGACGATTCTACATCTGTAACTTGTAAACCTTTCCTTTCATTTGGATGTCAATGGCTTCAAATCAAAGCTTTAATCCCATTTAACGGGATTGATAAATGAGTTAAAACAAAGTCAAAACATATCACAATTTAAAAAAAGATACAAAGAAACATTTTATTCAAAATACAGATGCAAATAAACATGTAGATATGTACTTTTATTAATATTTGTAGATATATAGATGTATATTATTTATATTATGGATATAGATATGTTATATGTAAGTATGTACATAGATATATTGAGTTATTATACGTACAGTATTTATATATCTATATCTCTATTAATATATATTGATTTATAGTTATATTTAGATATGTCGATATATAGATTTATAGTAATTTTTATGTATATAATTGGAGGTAAATATATGAACCAGTATATATAGCATATCTACTCTTATATAGTTATTCAAGTATATTGTTATATCATTGCTGTCTATTGTTCTCTATTATATTGTAGTATTATAGTAAAGTAATGATAATGTAATAATATACATTATAATTACTTCTATTAGTACAAACATACATAGTAGCACAACTAAATGATGGGCGTTTGTTTCGTTTTCTGTTTTGTTTTTGACTATATTTATATATACATATAATTGAGTATTATGTCACTATATTGAACAGTTATTAAAGTAGATATGTGTTTTTTATAGTGCTGGCCAACAATTAAAATTTGTAATCTTAATTAATCCATGATTTCTGTAATTAACTAGGCGATTAATTGCGATTAATTTATTCACACATTTTGTGCTGTTCTAAATTACCTCAAGGTATTTTTTTTTAATGTTTTTAATACTGTTAACAACATGAGAAAGGGCAAATATGCTGCTTTATGCCAATGTTTATTCAACTTTCCACAAAAAAAGCTTTTGACCTGAATGTAACATTCCTTCATAAATAGAAACACAATGTACTCCCAACTTTACACTTGTAAAGACTAACGTAGGATTCCTTGTTTTTTTAAGCAGCTCAATGTAAAACAATGAACCATATGCATTTATAAACATATGGAGGAAAATAATAGGCTCAAAAAATATCCCCTTCTCCTAAGCGGGATCAAAACAGGGGGATACAAAAACTAAATTACAAATAAAGTGCACATGTAACAGCAGGGAGTAACTCCACCTATAATGTGCAGCCGTTTCCTCACCTGATCCTCAGTGCTCAGCCATAAACTCGTGCGAATCGCAGTGTGTGTGCGCCCGTCTGTGCGTGTGTGTGTGCAGGGGGGCATTATTGAGTTTTATGTTTTATGTAAAGCGCTTTGCGTTGCATTTTTTATTTTGTAAAAAAAGCGCTTAACAAATAAAGTTTGATTTGATTTGACTCGCGTTATCCAGCGTTGTCTGATTTTGACGAGGGGTTCATGTGTTTGGCTGCAAGTGTATTTGAGACTCGACGTACTTCGATGGTAGTTCATTTCAAATCGACATGCAAATAACTTCAGTCTTGTCCAGCAAACCATCTGAATCTTTTTGAAAGTGAACTAACCGTTCAAAAGTCCCTTTTCATTCTCCATCTTTCAATCCACCATACGTTTCCTCAGGCTACGGGTGCCGACGAGCGCCAGAAATGTTGCGCCTTTTTTTTTTTTTTTAATCGTGCGTTAAAAAAATTGTCGGCGTTAAGAGGACGTTAAGTTAACGCGTCGTTAACGCGATAACTTGGACAGCCCTAGTTTTTTATAAGTACGTTTATTGAAACTCTGGTTATATGTACGGTAAGAATGTATGTAAGATTCAGGGGTAGGACTACTCCATTTGGAACATGTTGGTGGATCCGTGAGGTCTGCCCAAATGCTGTACATATATTTATATATATATATATTAGGGGTGTGCAAACAAGGGTACCTCACGATTCGATTCGATTTCGATTATTGGAGCTTCGATTCTTCGATTCTTCGATTATAACGATTGTCAATTCGATTCGATTATTGGTGCCACGATTCTTCGATTATTGTGATTTTTAATGCTTTTTTCCATACAAGATTGATTTTGTCTTCATCTCTGGCTACATTTATAAATAGCTAGCCAATCAATTAACTCAGTTCCTCTAACAACACTCATTAAGTAAATAACAAGGTTTTTTGAACATTTGACATGTATTTTTCAAAGACACAAAATAATTTATTTTATGACTATGTAAACATTTGCTCTTTGACTTCCTTAACTTTGACCAGGGAAAGCTGCACTTGCATGAGAGCGCCCTCTATTGGCGGAAAACACTGAAAACGGTCAAGCCCTGGATTTAATGAGCTAATTAATTCAAGTAAACCAGATATGAACTTAGTGTAAACATATCTGCCATATTTCAAGTGAACAATAAGAAATGTGCATTCTTGAAAATAAAATGATTCAGCAGCTTATTCAGTCTGGAATCTGGATAGGATAACTATTCATGATACTACTTTAACGTCTTCTGTTGAAACTGCTAAAACTGTTTAATTCATATGAAAATGTAGACATCCTAGTTACCTGTGCATGGATATGGGAATACATAACTGACAATCGTGTGTTTGCAGTGATACTTTGGTGCCGGGTCAGCCGTCTGTACCTGAGCGAGTCTGGGACTAGGATGTCCTGAAGGCTCAGGCTTCACAGGTTTCTGCTCCTCCAGCTTTCCGTTCTTCGTGACCTCTAACGCCGTGGTGGTCGAGTCCAAACTGAGTTTAGGAGTAGATCTGGGACTGGCCTGAGGACTCGTCTCGTTGTTATTGTTCTGCTTTAACAGGTGACTCTTTATTAGGCAGTGAGCCCTGGAAAATAATGCAGAGAGTTTATTTGTAACATATATATTTCCTCTGGTGAAGAAATCTATGCAAATCCTTTAGTTGACTAATCATGCTGCATTTAATTGGTTTTCTGAAGATTGTTTTATCTGAGAAACAATCCAAGTATTAAAATCTCTGCCTGCTTATTTGCTAAATGGCGGAAAAAAGGTATGAAAAGAGAATCATTGCTGATGTTTATTCTCATATTTGCTGTGATAACTCGTCCCTCAAGATCTGTGATGGTGTCATGAACAAATGGGATATTTTTAAGAACCCTTAAGGGGCTTTTTCTGTTAAAGTAATTGCTTTAAAAATGTACCTGAATTCAGCTTAAACAAATCTGTACGCAAATAAACCCCTCGTGGTTGGTGTGACATTTGAACAGCGATCAAGTTAAACTTAAGTTGCAGATGAAATCACAGCCAGCAGTGCAATGAGGTTTAAGGAGTGATTTAACTTCTTTATATCATAGAAAAGTTGATCCATGAGGACAAAACACAGGAGTCCAGCTGTTTAGCTATAAAATGTATAGGAATCGTTCAGTTTGTGATACAAGCATGAAGTTTGGTACAAATAGCCAAAGGTTTCCCCAAAAGATATGGACGTGGAGCCATCGTGAATTTTCAACATGGACACAACTGTTTTCTAATGAGTCTAAACTCCTCTTTTTTTCCTCTTTTTTCTCTTTTTTTTAATCTTCTCTTTTTTTCCTCTTTTTGCCATATTTTTTTCCTATTGTTTCCTCTTTTTTTCCTGTTTTTTCATCTTCTCTTTTTTCATCTTTTTCTCCTCTTTCTTTCTCTTTTTTCCTATTTTTCCATATTTTTTTCATCTTTTTTTTCTCTATCCCCAAAAGATATGGACGTGGAGCCAAGGAAAAAGAGGAAAAAAAGAGGGAAAGAAAAGATGAAAAAAGATGAAAGATGAAAAGATGAAAAAGGAGAAAAGAGAAAAAAAGAGGAAAAAGAAGAAGAGGAAAAAAAGAGGGAAAAAATATGGAAAAAAGAGGAAAAAAAGAGAAAAAAAGAGCCAGGGCAAACTGGCAACTCATTTCAACTAATCACTCATTAGAAAACACTTGTTTCTGGCGGCCATTTTGAAAAATGGCTGCCATGGGCACCATGTTGAAAATTCACGATGGCTCCACTTCCAATTATTTTTGGAATGCCTTTGACTAATGTGTGTACCAAATGTCATGCTTGTATCACAAACTGAACGATTGTTTTGGTTATCTCCTGCACTACAGATGCTTCCCTGAAATAGTAAATAAAATGGTCAGCTTTTTTTCTTCTTTAGACTGTTTCCAACAGAGCAACTGGAAAACCTTTTTGTGTAACACCGACAGAGAGACATTACATAAAAGGTGCATGTGAAAATGAATAATTTACTTACTTTATCCCCTTCTTCTCTTTCTTCTCGGGTTTTTGTTTAGAGACCCTGCTCCTGGAGGCTAACGAGATGTGGATGTACAGGACTGTCATGATAATGACGGGGAGATAGAACGCCGCTATCGCTGTCCCGAATGTTACCACGGGATTAGATAGGAACTGGAAAAGAGAAAAGAACAATATTAAGATAACTAATCAATGTGCATATATACGTGTGTTAAAACAACAATTTGACACCAGATACCAATGGGTAAAAGAAATCATGGTGGACTAGGAATGGGCAATATTTTACCGTTCACGATAAACCGTCAAAAAAATTCCTCACGGTAAGAATTTGTATCTCACGGTAAAAATAATAAATTCCCGTTGATGACATTTTTGTGTAAAACTGATTTATGGTTCTGTGTTAAATCCACACACAACGTACGTGAAGGAAGGAAGGAAGGAAGGAAGGAAGGAAGGAAGGAAGGAAGGAAGGAAGGAAGGAAGGAAGGAAGGAAGGAAGGAAGGAAGGAAGGAAGGAAGGAAGGAAGGAAGGAAGGAAGGAAGGAAGGAAGGAAGGAAGATATGAGAAAGAAAGAAAGAAAGAAAGAAAGAAAGAAAGAAAGAAAGATTCCCATTGATGAGTTTAGTAGTATTTAGTATCTTTTACAGCAGTGTTTTGGCTCCAAAGACTGAATGTGGTGATAGATTTATATTTAAAAATGTGGAGTTGAATTTGTATTTTTTTATCGTCATTTTTATCGTTATCGGGATAAATGCCAGAAATTATGGTGATAAATGTTTTAGTCCATACCGCCCATCCCTATGGTGGACACCTATACTGATATAGATAAATGATCAAACTAAAGAGGATCATCGTGACGGGCTCGGCCATTTTGCTGAAATTTCATAGCAGCAACTCTAATTAGTAGTTAATTAGTAGTAGCCCGTCAGTGATATCAATTATTTTATCCTCCTGGAACTGCTTACATACTTTTTTGTTGGGCATCATTAGTAACCCAGGACCCACAAACGTCTGTCAGCGGGTCCAAGGATTTCATCCCGACACCTAATGGCAGTCTGGGTTTCATAGACTACGTTTCCATGCAGTCAATAACCCTTTTCTACCCGGAATATTAGCAATATCCCAGTTGCGCACGGCCATGTAAACACCAATAACCCCTTTGAATAATCGGAATTTGCTCATATTCCGGTTTTTAAAAACCGGAATATGAGAATATGACCTCTGGGTTACTCCTTTTCTAACCTGAATATTTGGTCATGTTTCGCCTAATGGGATTTCCCCATCAAAAGGAACAGGAATTTGTTTTTTGCACATGTTCTTCTCGCAAGGAATCCTGGTCTTTTGAGTCCAGGAAGTTCTTATAAACATGGATTTGGATACAGGAAGACGAAGCGGAAATGACGGGATTTACGTCATGACGTTCTCATCGCTGGTTTGATCCAGATATCCCAAATGATTAATCACCATGTATACAGGGATAACCCTGTTTGCTCACGCATGTAAACGGAATATTCCGAATGTTTCAGTAACCGGAATATTGACCTTAACCCCAGTTTTGACTGCATGTAAACGTAGTCATTGTGGAGCCTGCAGAGGTCTGTGCAGCCTCCATGGGAACACCTCCCCACACCATCACTAAACCACCTCCAAACTGGTCAACGTGAACAACGTCACAGCCATAATGCTCTCCACGGCTCCTTCAGACCCTTACATGTCTGTCAAATGCATTCAGGATGAAGCTAAGCACTGGGCGCCAGTGGCACACCGGCCAATTCTGGTGTACTTTGGCTCATGCCAGTCTGATTGCATCCAGAAGATTCATACAGCAATATCAAGAAGGTAGGGCCACTCAAGCTATAAATTAAAAGGTGTGCCTGACTTAAACATTCTCTTTTCTTTTCATGTGCAGTTGTTTCTTATTACTTTCATTTTTAAAAACCCGGTGGAAAGTAGAGATGCACCGATCAGGATTTTGAGGGCTGATCAACGATCACAGCGTGAAATCCATAAATTTTTCAATATTGTCGTCTCATGTACATGACACTGAGATGAAAATGTATCATGAATTGACCACTGTTTTATTCCAGGCTGAGGCTGAGTGCAATATTTCACCCTCTAGAGACTCTTAGAGATGATTTAGACTCATGTAGCTTATTAAATTAAGCTTTCCTGTGGTAATAGATCTGTGTACAACACACTGTGCAGTACACCAACACAGACAACAGCAGCCATGTCACTCTCTTAGAGTTGATACAAGTTGTAAACTATAAACCTTAGTTTTCCTGAGGAAAAAGGAAGAAAATCTTAAAAAATCAATGGCAGAAAATAGGGATTATAAAATATCGACCAACCAGACAGAAGGGGCGGGGCTAATTAATGCCAATGAAGGTCAAGTACTCAATACCGAGTCTGATGACACCACCCACGAGTCTTTATGTCAAATCGTTTCAAAAGTTATGGCAGAAAGTAGGAACTTTCAAATATGGACCAACCAGATGAAGGCGGGGCGCGCTTTTTGCTATCGTCGCCATGGTAACGCTTTTGACTGAGAAAAGTAATGCGCGTCATCACAGGATGAAGACGCACATTTTGATGTATAACACACCTGGATGCACGTTACGGTTCGGGCCGTATTAACTGCCGAAGGAATGGCATAAATTGTGCCAAAATTACGCGATTAATTCAAAATGTTCAAAATGGCCGACTTCCTGTTCGGTTTCAGCCATGGCGCCAAGAGACTTTTGTTTAAGTTGCGACATGATACAGGTGTGTACCGATTTTTGTGCATGTACGTCAAACCGTATTGTGGGGCTTGATGCACAAAGTTTTCTAGGGGGCGCTGTTGAGCCATTAGGCCACGCCCATTAATGCAAACCATTAAATATCAAATTTTTCACCAGGCCTGGCTTGCGTGCAAAATTTGGTGACTTTTGGGGCACGTTTAGGGGGAAAAAAGGCCCTCATTTCGTCAGTTGGAAAATAACAATTCCTACAGATACAATAGGGCCTTCGCACTGTCAGTGCTCGGGCCCTAATTATTAAAGGAGCATGAGGCAGGATTGAGGCAGGATTTATAAAAAAAATTCGTAAACGTTTTAAGTTTTCTAGTAATAATGTCAGATGAAGCGTTCCAAACCAAAACGAATGATTCCTCTAGTGTATCTCTCCGTTGCCTTGAACAGGCTGTGTGCTGCAAAATGTGCTGCAATTCCGGGACCGAATTTCCCGCGCTGTCCTGCGGATGTGACGTCACATGACGCTGCATGCGTGTTCTCCCCGTTCTCCGGCTTCACTGTTGGCTGCAGTACCCCCGACGGCCGTCGTGGTGAAGGGTGGCGCTATAGAGTCTTATTTCTTAAAAGGAGCCTCATGCTCCTTTAAGGTTTGCTAAAGCTTTAGCAATAGCACCCGCTGCATGTGACCCAGGAAACTGTTGTGAGTGAAGCAAAACTTCACACTAGAACTCCAAATGTCACTCGTGAAGCCGACTGACCGGCTGTCGTCCTGCATGAGGGTTAGTGAGGGTTAGTGAGGGTTAGGGTTGGATGTGACTGTATATATTCTGGTATAACTCCGGCGGTCATTCATCAGTTAAATAATTACGACGCAGCAGCGCGAACCGCGGATCCAAGCTGCTAACGACGCGGCTAAACCCGATGTCCGCTACGACAAACGGCTGATGATCAAGGCTTATGAATTCATTACATTATGATGTAGTTCTTTATTTTTCTTGCCGTTTCTGCTGTCGTTTATAGGTCTGTTACAGGTGAGTTAGCGGCGTTGCTGCACGCTCCTGTTCTTTATGTAGTCCTTGACTTGAGAAACTTTCAAATGTCTTATCAGCTTCGTTGTGTTGAAATTCTTTTATAACATTAATCCTCTGGGTATTTCCTTTGCACACAGCTTGCAAACTGCAAATGTGTTGTCCTTTTCGGACATTGTAAAACTCCCATACGGGCGAGGCCCCCTTGGGACATGTGGGAACGCACCCGCGGGCGGTGGGTTGTTGTTGTAAATGTGATCGGATCGGCCTGATTTGAACGCCGATCAAAACCGATAGGGGCATTATCGTCTGATACCGATCGGTTGCCGATCGATTGGTGCATCTCTAGTGGAAAGGCAGCAAGGACAGAAGCACTGGAAGAGGATGGAAACTGTTTTACATGGAGTAGAGAGAGGAGAACTGGTACAGGGTTGATTCTGAAGGCAGGGGTAGGGTTAGGGTCAGACAGGGATATAACCATGAAAATACAAATCTGATAACTGTTGTCAGTGCGTACACTCAACAGCCAAAGAAAGTTCAGTTGGATGAACTGTGGGAGAAGATAAAGAGGTGATGGGTAGCTGTGCTGTTAAGGTCCGGGAGGTGGAAAGACAGATGGAGGTAGAGTTTGCAAAAAGGATGGAAATGGTGGTGGAATGACGAGGTTCTGGAGAAAGTACATAGGAAAAGATTAGAAGAGAAGTAGTAGGATTGCAAAAGAATGTACAAAAGTGCTGAGAAGTACAAAGAGATAATAAGTGAGAAGAGAGTGATACGGCTAAACGGGAGGATATGCTGAACCTTAAGGATGCAGAGAAGGATTTATACCGAGACTGAGAGATTAAGATCGAAAAGAGCTGCAGCAGGTTTGGGTGATTAAGGACAAAGATGTTCTTACAAACGAGCAGTGTAAGGCCAAGATAGAATGAGATTACTTTGAAGAATTGATAAAGAGAATCAGCTGGAGAGAACGCTGGAGGGCAGTTCCCATAAATAAGAAAAGTAATGCCTAATTGAGAGCAGCTTTGAAGAGGAATGAAGAATGGAAAGGCTGTTGGAAGTGATGTCCAGGACTGTGTATCTACTAGGTACGAAGCTGATGAGCTACTCAGGAAAGATCTGGGAGACGATACTGGAGGCTTTGTCGGGGAAGGTGATTTGTGAGCAGCATTATGGATTCATGCCCAGAAAAAGCCCCACAGATGCTGTTTGCTTTGGGAATCCTGATAGAAATATAGGAGAGTTGGCCGTGTCTCTGTAGATGCATGGAGAGAGTTAAACGAGAATGTCTGGAGCGGCTGACAGGTATCCTGAAGTGGTACAGATCATATCGTACATGATGGGAGCATCATAGTGGTGAAATTAGGCCTGTGTTGAAAAAATCGATTTTTTCTAAATCGATTCTCATATTAATTCCTAAAAATTGATTTGTATGTCTAAAGATCGATTTTTTTTCAACTTTTGGTATTTTTTTTTTATGCCCAAAAAAGGAATGTTTTGTTGGACACGAGAATAACTACTGCCATTTTTTTGCCTTTAAATATGTTTATAGGTATGAAAACATTAAAGTTTTCAGTTATAATTGCATACATTGTCTATATTTCATTACTTTATATACTGTCTTGGGGTTACATTTACATAAAATGCTAAAAACCAAATTCTCAAAAATCAAAAACCGAAAAAGACCGAAAATGGAAAAAAATAAAAACGGAATGTGGGAAAAACTAAAACCGATTTCATCCGTCTCTGTTTCCTCCCTGGATGTGTTTGATAATTCTGACCCACGATGTTTCTGAAAGCAGTTCTATCAGCATTCTGGGAGCTGATTGGTCCTTACAGCATCATTATCTGCAATACTTGCTGTTGAATCTCAATATAATACTATTAATATGTTGCATAACTACTGTCATATGATCCATGCAACAGCTCAAAAAACAGTTTTAATAACACTAACCCAAATCAATATCGGAATCGAATCGGATCGAATCAAATCTTGATAATCAATTCTGAATCTTAAGAACCGGAATCAAATCGATTCTTGACATTTGAATCGATCCCCAGCCCTGGGTGAAATGTGTAAAGTAAGGATGCTGGAGATGGAGCCACCAGGTAGAGGAAAGAGAGGAAGACCGAGGAAGAGATTTCTTGGTGTGTTGAAAGATGATATGTAGTTAGTTGGTGTGACAACCAATAAGGTTCATTCGCTAAATGATAAAGTGACAAATAGCTATAAAAAACGCAAAAACTTTGGTTAATATGAAGACAAGTAGTACTTTTAATTTAATTATTCAAAAAAAAAAACGCTATTTAAAAGTAATTTTTACAGGAAACACTCTTAGTCTAAGGACTCTCTTGTGTTTATATTTTACTTAAAAGCTTTATATAACCCCCTAAAACACAATTTGATGTCACACTAGAACAGCAGAGTCTCTGCAAGTGAAATCTGGGAACACTTCAGCCAGCCCAAAGTTATTTGTTCATAAGATAAACCAGTTTCAGAAGTAGGGGCTGCCACTGCCCTTGGTTTTGGTTAAGTGTTCTTTCTTTTTTAGTCTCCCTGCAGTTAGCAGTTTCTACCCCCCAAAGATATCCCACTTCTCTTATCTTATCTTATCACCTCAGTAGCATATTTGCATCCAATCTCCGCATCATCTTACCTCCCCTGCGGTACCATTGTCTGTTTCTTATGCATAAGGTTTAACATGGTTAACATTTAGGAAATAAATGATAAATAGGAATATGTTCTTAACTAACTTGGTAGACAGTGACTACGTTTACATTCAGTCAAAATTGGGGTTAAGGTCAATATTCCGGTTACTGAAACATTCAGAATAATCTGTTTCCATGTGTGAGCAAACAGGGTTATCCCTGTTTACATGGTGATTAATCATTTGGGATATCTGGATCAAACCAGCGACGCACGGAGAACGTCATGACGCAATTCCCGCCATTTCCGCTTCTTCTTCCTGTATCCAAATCCAAAACAACAACAATAGCTGAACAACACAGTAGAAGTCGTTTTGTTTCTCTGTCCTGTAGTTCGCCTTTTCCAGCGTCTTCCAGCGGAGCTTGATCTGGTCTGGCGATCATACAAATCCTGCTTTTCTCTCACCTTCTTTTAAATCTGGCTATCCCGGTACTTTCTACCGTCTACAAATGCAGAAATGTTCATATCCTTCATTACATTTATGAAGTGATTAGTCTCCTCCTGGTCTTGGTTTCTCCGTGTTTATAAGAACTTCCTGGACTCAAAAGACCAGAATTCCTTGTGAACAGAACATGTGCAGAAAACAAATTCCTGTTCCGTTTGATCGGGATATTCCGTTTCGCGTTTACATGACCCAATATTCGGGTTAGAAAAGGAGTAACCCAGGGATCATTTTCAGGTTTTTGAAAACCAGAATATGAGCAAATTCTGGTTATTCAAAGGGGTTATTGGTGTTTACATGGCCGTGCAAAACCGGGTTATTGCTAATATTCTGGTTAGAAAAGGGTTATTGATGCATGGAAACGTGGTCAGTGAAGCTACTTAAGGCTGGATTATGGTTCTGCAACAAATTGAAGCTGAGCGTTCGCCACTGGTTGTGACGCGCCGTGCCTGACGTGCACCTCCCACAAATTGTAACTACGCGTCAAGAGGTCGCAGACCAAGAGGGCTGTGATTGGTTCGTTTGGTAGCAATGCATTTCCGGTTCCGGTTTGTAAAGCAGTCGTGAACTTTCAGCGCTCTTTTCTTCGTGTATGTGTGATTTTTTTTGTTTTGTTTTTTGCACAATAGTTGTCCTTATCTCTTATATTCACTGTGACCGGAAAAGTCAGATAAACCATTCAGGAAAAGATCGCACCCCCTTAGTGCTCGCGGGGGGTACTGCACCGCGGCCAAATGGAGTGTTGGAGAAGTCCGAAGGTTCACGATGGCATTACGGCAACTCCGTTTGCTCTGCGTTGGTGTAGCGCAGAACCATAATCCAGCCTTTACTCTACATCAGGGGGCTCTTTAGCGCCGCCCTAGTGGCTCCCTGGAGCTTTTTCAAAAAAGTTTGACCTTTTTTTTCCTAGTTTTTTTTCCTTCCTTTTTTTCTTTTTTTCTCTTTTTTCCTCTTTTTTCCTTTTTTCTCTTTTTTTTCTTTTTATTTTCCTTTGTCCTTTCCTTTTTAATCTCGACATTTCGACTTTTTTCTCAAAATTTCGACTTTTTTCACGACATTTTGACCTTTTTCTCGACATTTAGATTTTTTTCTCGACATTTCAACTTTTTTTCAAGATTTTTACTTTTTTCTCGAAATTTCAACTTTTTTCTCGACATTTCGACTTTTTCTCGAAGTTCATGATGAAAAAGAAAATCTTCCCCCAGTTATAACTAATATAGAAACATGCAGCATGTGTTGCCTTCATTCTAAGGCTGATACAAGACCTTTCATTTTTTGCGGGTCCAGACTTATTTGTTTTTTGTGTTTTTGTTCCAATATGGCTCTTTCAACATTTTAGGTTGCCGACCCCTGATCTACATGGTATTTCTACTTAAGGATGAAAGAAAGGTTTGCATTTACCTGAATATAGCATTCCCCCGGTGGTACCGTCCGCTGTCCAACAATGAACTGCCAGAACAAGATGGCGGGAGCCCACAAGATGAATGACAAGATCCACGCTGCTGCAATCATTAATCCTGCCATCTTAGTTGTCCTTCTGGTTGGATATGTGAGGGGTTTTGTTACGCAGAAGTAGCGATCAAAGCTAATGATTAATAAATTCATCACAGAAGCATTTGAGACTACGTAATCTAACGCTAACCACAGGTCACACACCACTGGCCCAAGTGGCCAGTAGCCAACAATGATGTAGACCGTGTACAAGTTCATGCTAAAAGCACCTATTATCAAGTCAGCACATGCCAATGAAAATAAGAAATAGTTATTGACAGTCTGCAAGTGGCGGTTTACTTTGATAGACAGCATAACTAAAATATTTCCTGTAACAGTCACAAAGCTAAGAGATCCTGTCACCAAAGCAATAAGAAACATTTCCAGGGCTTTGTATGGATTTCCTGCCAACACCTCACTGTCAGTAAGAGAGCAGGACGTTGAGTTGGTGGTGGATCCGTTACATGAGCTATTGGAGAACAGGTCAGCTGACTGGTTGACCAGCGACCCTGAGAAAAGAGAAAGACACAAAAAGAAATGATGAGAACTGACATGTAACATGGTGAGGCTGCAGTTTTAACCAATAAAGAATGCTTATCTTTGTTGAGCTTTTTTAAAAGAAAAATAACTTTGAGAGAAACATTTGATGGTTTCAAATTCTATAAACTGACATAGTGATTCAACTGTGGACTAGATTATGCTGGAAAATCAAGATCATGAAATATTTTTGGGAAAGTGGAGCGTTGACGGTCACTGGAACATACATGTAGTAGCATAGAGTTAACAAAATGTTCAAGGTACCTTACAAGAAAAGATAAGAACCTCTTTTTAAAGCAAAAAATCATTTGCTACCGGATAACATTCAGAAATGATTCATTGGGATGGAAGGGGGTTGTAATTTAAGGGGAAACCTAAACTTCAAATCTTTATTTGTGCGTACAACAAAAAGAAGTTTTTGTGTATCAGTTTGTGGAATCAAACTGTGGAATGATTTGAATTTGGAGTTAAAAGAATGTACAAACATAAAACAATTTAAGAAAAAATATAAAGAAATGGTTTATTTGAGGTATAAAAGTGAAGTGTTTTGCTATTTCGTCATGTTGTCTTTTTATGTTTGTATAGATATATACGTATTATATTTATATCATAGTTATATTTATATCGTAGTCATATTATATTTATATCATAATAATATTATTTTAATGATAGAGTTTACATTTGGTATTAAACAGGTTATTTTTGTAAAAATTATATATATTTATTTATTTATACAAATTAGTGTAGAGTATAAAGCGTAAATACAGGCATATAATTTATGTTTAGTTGTGGAAAGGGGGTGGGATTAAATAAGTTTATACTTCCTCCCACTCCTTTTCGAACATGTAACTGAAATATGTTTTTTGATATGTTTTTTTTTTCTCTTTATGTGGTGGAATGTCCACCTGTATTTGTTTCTCTTATCTTTTCTTCTTGTTTTTTTTTTATACATGTTCGAAATAAATAAAACCGAACGAACAAACGAACCTCACATGAACATAATGCAGTTGTTTTGGAAACGTGTCCTCTGGACTAACAAGGCAAGACTGGAAAATTACCAAGATGATATCTGACTGAAACCCAACATGTCCTTGAAGATGTGAACAACACTTCATTGCGACTGATTATTCCCAATTCTGTCGGGCCATTAACCCATAATCAAAATAAATACATAATAAAACAAAATTGATTATTTCTCTTCCAATAGTTTCAAAAACAAATCATGTAAATTAGGTTGATGGCCTGACAACTGCTTAAAAGAATAGCTGAGGATCACGTCTGTTTGGGCTTACAGACACAGCTGAACCAAGTTGGCAGGACATCATATACTGGAAATTTGGTCTAAATTCAACATAAAGTACCACAGATGGACTTGTACATGAATATTATGTAAACCAGCAGAGTAGAGAAGAGGTTCATTTTAAAGTCAAGAAGCACTTTGTATTTGACGTCACTGACCCTTTTTGTAATGCTGGTAGAAAAGGGGACAATACATGGTGAGAGATATGTCTGAACAAGCAGGTTACTGTGTGCTTCTCTTATAAGATTGAAACTTTCAGGTTTATTTATCTCAAATCCAACCAAACATTTGCAATCTGAGGATGGAGCAAAACTGTGGTGCTGCCGTATCACAGAGCTCCCATGCACACTATCCTAGGTGTTAGGTTACCCTCTGTATGCAAAGCATAAATTATTACCTATCCATCCATGAATTTTCTATAATTACTTTCCCTTATAAGATAATAGGAGGACGGTGCCACAGTCTTGAGATATTGAGATTGAGTTTGTTCTGTGTTCCCTTGTTATTGGACCCTTCTGGCATACAACCCCACTTCCAATACAGTTGAGATGTTATGTAAAATGTAAATAAAAACAGAATGCAATGATTTGCAAATCCAACGCACCCATATTTGATTCCCAATATACACAACATATATTAGACATGTTGCCAATTCATGGGAAATGGCTCATTCTGAATTTGACAGCAGCAAAATGTCTCAAAAACACTGGAACAGGCGCAACAAAAGGCTGGAAAAGTAGATGGCACAAATGAAAAACAACTTGAGGTGCATGTGACAACTAAATTAAGTAACATCAGAATCAGAATCATCTTTATTGGCCAGGTTCGAACATTGTCCAACAAGGAATTTGGTTATTTCGCTCTTTAGATTTAGAATATCAAACAGTAAATAAACAAATGTGGCACTTATTGACATACCGTAAAGGCGCAACCTCAGTTTTGTGTGTAATTTTTGGATTTAAAACACACATACGACGCACCGTCCCAAAAGGCGCCGTCTACAGACACGGAATGCGCACACACGCACGGCGCAAAACACACACACACGCGCCGCAAAACACAGACGCGTGCTGCAGAACACACACACAAGCACACAAGTGTGCTTATTTAAAAATAGAGCGAGAGCAAAACTTAGTTTGATTGTATTTTATTTCAGTTTTTACATTAATCAAACCCTTCAAAGTCCTCATCCTCTGTTTCTGCATTAAAGAGCTCCGCTAATTCAGCTGTGCCAGTACGAATTTCCTCGCTGTCAGAGTCACTTTCCATGCCGCGCGGCGCCTCGGAAATGCCGGCTTTTGCAAATGCCCGAACAACAGTCCCAGCAGACACGTTAGCCCACGCATGATGTGTGAAAAAAAACACCGGGTCGCCGCGCATAGACCTGCCTCAGCCACTCGATCATCATCCCTTCATCCATCTTTTCATTTGCCTTTATAATGACTCCGGCTGGAAAAGTCTCTTTAGGCAAAGTTTTTCTTTTGAAAATCGTAATGGTCGCGAAAATACGGTATATACAATTAAAGAACTGAAGGTGCAGCAGTATGAGGTAGAAAAAAATGACGGCTCTGAATAAAATAACATATATACAATTATACAAAAAAGTGAGAGGTGCAGCAGAGCGAAGCAGACATGATTATTGCCGGAAGGTGCATTGTTACAGCATGTAACTGCTATTATTGTTATTGCACGTGATTGGTGATCTCTGAGACTCTATTAATTGTGAGAACAGCTTGGGGGAAGAAACTGTCCTTGTGTCTGGAGGTTTTAGCGTCCAGAGCTCTGTAGCGCCGTCCAGAGGGGAGGAGTTGGAACAGACTGTGTCCTGGGTGTGAGGGGTCTGCAGAGATGCTACCTGCCCGTTACCTGGTCCTGGACCGGTACACGTCGATAGATGGGAGATTAGTCCCAATTATCCTCTCTGCAGACCTGATTGTCCGTTGCAGTCTGTGCCTGTCTAGTTTGGTGGCTGATCCGAACCAGACAGTGATGTACGAGCAGAGAACAGACTGGATGATGGCAGAGTAGAAGGTGATCAGCAGTTGCTGCGGCAGGTTAAACATCCTGAGCTGATGCAGGAAGTACAACCTCTGCTGAGCTTCTTCCAGACAGAGTTGATGTGGGTGGTCCACTTCAGGTCCACTTCAGGTCCTGGGAGATGGTGGACCCCAGGAACCTGAAGGAGTCTGTGGTGGAGACAGTGCTGTTGAGGATGGTGAGGGGGGAGTTCCTAAAGTCCATTGTCATCTCCACAGTCTTAAGTGGGTTCAGCTCCAGGTGGTTCCTGCACCAGTGGACCAGCTGTTCCACCTCCTGTCTGTACGCGGACTCGTCACCCTCCCGGATCAGGCCGATGACGGTGGTGTTGTCCGCGTACTTCAGGAGCTTCACAGACGTGTCCCCTGAGGTGCAGTCGTTGGTGTAGAGGGAGAAGAGCAGTGGCGAGAGGACGCACCCCTGGGGGGCGCCAGTGCTGATGGTCCGGGTGCTGGATGTGATGCTCCCCAGCCTCACCTGCTGCCTCCTGTCACTCAGGAAGCTGGTGATCCACTGACAGGTGGGGGCAGGCACGGTGAGCTGGGTGAGCTTCTGGTGGAGGATTTCAGGAGTGATGGTGTCCCTGGGGTGTCGAGGTGACGCAGGATGTGGTACAGTCTGATGTTGACTGCGTCATCCACCGACCTGTTTGCCCGGTAGGCAAACTGCAGGGTGTTGAGCAGGGAGCCTCTGATGTCCTTCAGGTGGCTCAACACCAGCCGCTCAAAGGTCTTCATGACCACAGACGTCAGGGCGACAGGCCTGTAGTCATTTAGACCAGTGATGGTGGGTTTCTTGGGGACGGGGATGATGGTGGAGCGTTTGAGGCATGAGGGCACCTCACACAGCTCCAGGGACCGGTTGAAGATCCGTGCGAAGGTGGGAGCCAGCTGTTCGGCGTCGGCTCTCATGCAGGAGGGGGACACGCCATCTGGGCCTGGAGCCTTCCTGACCTTCTGCCTCTGGAACAGCCGACACACCTCCTCCTCACAGATCTGAAGTGCAGGCAGGGTGTCAGGTGGGGGCAGTGGGGTGGCTG
The DNA here is from genome assembly GCF_033807715.1 of Cololabis saira. Classification (NCBI taxonomy): domain Eukaryota; kingdom Metazoa; phylum Chordata; class Actinopteri; order Beloniformes; family Belonidae; genus Cololabis; species Cololabis saira. The sequence goes on along the minus strand of NC_084610.1, from coordinate 22,085,568 downwards.
TGGTGAGGTGTGAATATGCAGGCATCTGGGGGGGAGGGGGGTGATGGTGATGGTGGAGAAGCTGGGGGGGTGATGGTGGTGTGCTGCTGGCCTGATCGTCGTCGAACAGGCAGTAGAAACTGTTGAGCTGATTCACGAGCCTGAGGTTGCCTGCAGGGCGTGGAGCTGGTCTTTTGAACCCAGTGATGTTCTGCAGGCCTCTCCACACAGAAGCTTTCCTGATCTCCCTCGTCAACGTGTTCTTGGCCTGCTTGAACAGGGCTTGATCACCGCTCCTGTAGGCTTCCTCCTTGTCTCGGCGCAGCTTCTTGAGGTTCGGTGTGAACCAGGGCTTGTCGTTGTTGTATGTGCAGAAGGTCTTAGTCTGCACACACATGTCCTCACAAAAGCTGACGTAGGATGTCACAGTGTCTGTTAGTTCGTGCAGATCTGAGGCCGCAGCTTCTGAAACACTCCACTCCGTGCATTCGAAGCAGGCCTGAAGCTTCAGCTTTGACTCCTCTGTCCACTTCTTCACAGTCCTCACTACAGGCTTAGAGGTTTTTAGTTTCTGTCTGTAGGTAGGGATCAGATGAAGCAGACAGTGGTCAGAGTGTCCCAAAGCTGCGCGGGGAACAGAGCAGACACGTAACATGTTGCCTGTATTTCGGAAGTTCGTGAGTGAGGTTTGCTCTTTTGAAATCCCCCAAAACAATGAAGAGTGAGTTCGGGAGTTTTTTCTCCAAGTCTTATCTGGTCGGCCAGCAGCTGCGTGGCTTCAGTCACACACACGTGGGCGGGATGTAAAAGGCGACCAGAACAAAGGATGAAAACTCCTGCGGTGAATAAAAAGGTCTGCATTTCACAAAAAGTGTCTCTAAGTGAGGGCTGCAAGAGTCTTTCAGCACTGTGACATCCGTACACCAGCCTTCGTTTATATAAAAGATTCCACCTCCCTTTGTCTTGCCTGAAAGTTCCCTGCTGCGATCCGCTCAAATGAGCTGGAATCCCGGCAGCCGCACCGCACTGTCCGGGACGAGATCACTGAGCCAGGTTTCAGTGAAGCAAACGGCGGCAGATCTGCTAAAATCCCAGTTCTTTGTGATGAGTAGAAGTAATTCATCCATTTTATTCGCGAGAGAGTGGACGTTCCCCAGGTGTATGGAGGGGAGCGGGGTTCGGCATCCTCTTTCTCTCAGCCGCACGAGAGCTCCTGCGCGCTTCCCCCTGTCTGCGTCTCCTGAAGAGCCGGTAGACAGCTGCTGCTGCTCCGACCAGAATCTCTTTAAAACTGTCCGGATCGGTGAAAACTGGGTAAAAAGTACCGGGAGAAGACTTCCCAATGTTAAGCAATTGCTCTCTGCTGAAGGTGACCCGTGGAGGGCCGCAGAAAACAGGAAAAATAAACATAAAGCTGAAAAAAATCAGATAGTGAAACACCGTGGCGACCATAGGAGGCGCTATCTTGGAATATAACATCAGTATAATATATCAGTATAAACATGGGTATAAAAGGAGCAATTCAGAAAGGCAGAGCATCCATGATGATGGGCAACGTTTCACCACTGCAATTTCAGGAAAATGTTCCTCAACGCAACATTCGAAGACTTAGGAGATCCTACCATCTACAGTGTATAACATCATCAAAAGACTCAGGAGACAAGGCCAAAGGTCAAAACTGGGTGCTTGTGATCTTTGTGCCCTCGTGCGATTAAAAACAGGCAAGATTCTCCATTGAAAATCATTGCATGGACTCAGGAACGCTTCCAGTGACACTCTGTAAACAGTTTTAGGTGCAATCCACAAATGCAACTAAGAAGCCGGATGTGAACACGATGCAGACATATCACTGTTCCCTCCGGGCAAAAGCCCAGTTAAATTGGTCTTAGGTAAAATAGAAACTGTTCTGTGGTCGGATTTTTAGAAACCACGGAGGCCATATCCTGCAGAGAGCAGAAGAGTCACCTTCCAGGTTGTTATTGGCACTTAGCTCTGACGGTATGGGGTTGCGTATGTGCCTTTGGCGTGGGTAGCTTGCATATCTGCAAGGCACCATCCATGCTGAAGAATACATTTTGAGCAACATTTGCTCCCATCCAAACAATGTCTCTTCAGGGCAGGCCTTATATATTTCAGCAAGACCAGGATACAGCACATATTGCATCCTTGCAAGAGTCTTGATCTGGCCTGTCTGCAGTCCTGACCTTTTTAACCGAAAGAAAAGGTTTGGTGCATCATGAAATAAAGAATCCGGCCACGAAGGGCCAGGACTGTTAGGCAGCTAGAATCTTGCGTAAGACAGGAATTGGAAAACCCTCCTCTCCTAAAACTCTAGCAGCTGTTCTCCTCACTTCCCAGATTCCTCAACATTTTATATGTTGTTTATATTCTGTTGCAAATAAAATAATGAATTTATGAGACTTTTGAATCATGCATTCTGTTTTTATTTACACTTGAGGCCACCAAAGCATGGCAGACAACCTTCATCACAGCATTGTTCACAACTTTTTAGTTTGAAGACACTTTAACGAGCACAGTGGGCCACCATAGCACCGGCATGGCGTCTGAGGTGGGACTCCTCTACAAGCTTTCAGAGGCCATGAAGACAGGACTAGTTGACCAGTTGACCTGAAGACAAGGGTCGTACCACATGACCGAGTGGCTGATTAAAAAAGTCCATGAGGGACAAGCTAACGTCCAACAGAGATGCTGACATCCACAATTTTGTCAACTTTATCAACAATCCATCCAGGAGTTGCTGCTTTTGTATTGGGAGACGCTTAAAAAGACACGAGCTGAGAGTGTAAATGGAGGCGTGGCTCATGTTACGCAGCAGTCAAAGTATGTTTTTGGAGGACTTAATGACAAATACTTTTTCGGTTCAATGTCAGACATTTATTACCTAAAAATGTTTTTAAATTAAAACTCAAAATCTTTCATGTGTTTTAAGGAAAGTGGATCATTAAAAGGTTGCCGCCCTTTTTCCTATTACTCTGCCTCTATTAACACCAGCTGTCTCTTGTTTCCCTCGATGACGCCCTCATTGCCGCTGCTTGGAGCGGATTGGCCCAGGTCTCCACACCTTCATCTCTGCCCTCCCCATTGGTTGCAGCCCATCCAATCACGGCTCCAGAATCATAGACCAGGGTCATAAAACGCTCCCGTCAACCCTCATTTGGGAGGTGACTGCTTGCTCAGCTACAGCCTGCCTCAATCTTGTGACCTGATAAGACTTTTGACTGTGTGGTATTTGCATTAGTAGATAGATGTATTAGATATAACTTTGTCTATAGCTTTAACTTCTGTTTTATTTGTGATAATAGTACTTTGGGTTTTTTTTTGGTTAACAGCCCCCTTTGGCTTTGCCTTTTGTTAAGCTAGTTTGATAGCTCTTAGCCTGGAGTTGGGATAGTTTGTTTTGGGTAAATGGTGAACCCCTTTTGGATGTTCCCTTGTATTTATTTTTTTGTATTCCAAGACAAATGTTCTGTCACTTCAGGATCATTGACTATGTGTCCATGCAGTCAATAACCCTTTTCTAACAGGAATATTAGCAATAACCCGGTTGCGCACGGCCATGTAAACACCAATAACCCCTTTGAATAACCGAATTTGCTCATATTCTGGTTTTTAAAAACCTGAATATGACCCCTGGGTTACTCCTTTTCTAACCTGAATATTTGGTCACGTAAACGCCTAACAGAATATCCCCATCAAAAGGAACAGGAATTTTTTTTTGGCGCATGTTCTTTTCGCAAGGAATCTTGGTCTTTTGAGTCCAGGAAGTTCTTATAAACATGGAGAAACGCAAGACCAGGACGAGACTAATCACTTCATAAATGTAATGAAAGATATGAACATTTTGTCAAAGTACCGGGATAGTGAGATTTACAAAAAGGTGAGCGAAAAGTTGCGCGAAGCAGGGTTTGTGCGAACGCCAGACCAGATCAAGCTCCGCTGGAAGAGGTGAACTACAGGGCCGAGAAACAAAACGGCACCAGCGGGTCCGATTATCCGCCGTGCTGCTGTTGTTATTGTTTTGGATTTGGATACAGGAAGAAGAAGCAGAAATGACGGAAATTGCGTCATGGCGTTCTCCGTGCGTCTCTGGTTTGATCGAGATCCCAAATGATTAATTACCATGTAAACAGGGATAACCCTGTTTGCTCACGCATGGAAACAGATGATTCCGAATGCTTCAGTAACCGGAATATTGACCTTAACCTGAATTTTGACTGCATGGAAACGTAGTCAATGAGTAACTGGCTTCTCTACCCCCCAACTCTGTTTAAATACATAATCCAATATGAGCCTTTTTCTCTGGTTTTACAATAAACTCCTGTGATTCACATTTGACGACTTGTTGCCGCTCCCCGACCCTGGCAGAGCTGGGTTGTACCACTCACTGTACTTTAAAAAATAATAAATGCTAATGTGACCTGTATGGACGAGTATAACCCACAGCAGCCAGGTCTAGGATGGTTGTCTGTCTGATGAGCAAGTGCTGCACCCATCCCAACATTGTGGGCATCTCTGTGTAATTCAGAAGAAAGTTAATGGGTTGAGACTGTACCATAATGGAAGCATTAACCCAGACAAGCTTCAGATGATCAAAACTCTTGTGGCATTTATTTGACCAGGTCCAGTCCAGGTCATTCCTTCTCAAGCAATTCAGCAGGGCAGCCATGTCTGCGAAATAAGGAATAACTTTGGGGTACCAGCCTAGTACTGTTCAACGATATTGTCGATATAAAAACTACAGATTGCACCCTTAGCCCTCCCATCGAGGAGAACTTAGCTACAGCCCGTTTCAACCCAAGTGGCATGCACTCGAATTGATTTCAGCCCAGTGGTGTGATTACTGAGGTGCATGGACTCCAGTAGATCATGTATGAGTGGCAGAGGATTAGCATGATGCCTAGTAAGACCATATGGTATTATCGAGGCAATGCCTCAATAATACCAACCCTGAGCCTCTGTGCCATGTGCTTAGCTTTAATCTGTCATTTGTATGATGAAATGTGGTATCCCTTCCAATGAACAGACACCTCATCTGTGTAAAACATTTGACTATCTTCCAGTTTACCTGAGCAAAATGCAAAACTATGGTTTTATAGCCCCAGCTTTACAGCCACGTAAAGAGAAAGCCTTCTTGGCTTATTTTACCAAGTTAAAAAATGGTGGAAGTGTTGCTCAAAAATAAATCTAAACCTAATAAAATGGGGAATGCCAGGTGTTTATCGACTTTAACAGCTGTAAAGCACAAGCACCTTCCCAAAAACACATCAAGTCTTCCCATCTGCAAAGATAAAAGTCTGGCTTCACCTGCTCACCCTCATGACCCAACTTGGACCGTTCAGTTTGGCTCAACAAGGAATGTGGGCACCCTGTATCAGGCACATGGTAGACAGCAGCTGGGTATGATGGTAATAACATCTGTACATTTATGAGCAGATCCCTTATCTTGAGCCTTTTCTTAAACTTTTGATGGTATACTTTGGTATACCCCAGTATTCCCTGGCTGAAGTGTACCTATAGAGGGTATGCATTGACGTCATTTCCCTACAGGACCAGCCCCCTTACTCACACTGAGTGGTAAAACATCAGCAAAAATGGCTGCAAATAGTGGCGAAGACGGTATAAGAGTCGATTATGGGCTTAAATTAAAGGCAGTTGGACTTGACAGTGATCCGTACAGTTACAGTACCCCAAGAACCAGTGGTCCATGGACATTAATATTTGGTACAGTTACCAAGAACCAGTGGTCCATGGACATTAATATTTGGTACAGTTACCAAGAACCAGTGGTCCATGGACATTAATATTTGGTACAGTTACCAAGAACCAGTGGTCCATGGACATTAATATTTGGTACAGTTACCAAGAACCAGTGGTCCATGGACATTAATATTTGGCCACGAATCCAGTTTCCTGATATTTATATGTACTTAATTTCTACACCGGGGAAATACACGAAGCAAAGCTTGAAGGTTTACAAAAGTCTTGACGCTTGGTCCGACTTCAAGGCAGGTTTTTTGGGCGAAATTAAAGTGATGAGGACACTGAACTTTATGATTTGACCGTTTAACTTTAGCTGCCCAAAAATCCAACATTACCTGATACAAAATGAGAACCACAAATCCACGTTTCGGTGCCTGGAATCCAGTTGTTTCTGTGAATTGCAGCGATCCATTTGTCTCTCTTAAGCTTATTTTTCGGCAGTCTGTAAAACGATAACTCAGATTTCTTGCTAAATCTATGAGTACAGTCGATCGCACAACAGCTCTTTCCCATTTTAGATGTTTTCCAGTTGCTCAAACTGAAAGTTCACGCTGCCACTCAGTCTTTCTGCCACTCAGTCTTTCTGACACTCAGTCTTTCTGCCACTCAGTCTTTCTGCCACTCAGTCTTTCTGCCACTCAGTCTTTCTGCCACTCAGTGGGCGAAACCCGCAGTGAAGTCGCATCTGTGACGCCATGCACATTCCCTCTACTCTAACTAGAGTTCAGCCTTAATGATATCAGGTTTCCTCTTTAGACACTTTTGGGCTCTAGGATAATAAGCAAAATCCTGCACCGTACAGCTTTCTGTTCCGTGACTCATTTTGACTTTCTCCCCCCCTCGATTGCAGTTCATATGTTCAGAGATGGGAACCCCGACTCATTAATCAAACACTCCTCAGCCTTCGATTTATTAAACCAACAAACAACGTCAGTATTAATTAAACAACCGGCTCCCTGCTGCGCTGGCCCTACACTTTTCAGCAAAGGAACCGCTAATGAAGACTGGGAAGGCGTGCTGGTGTACTGGTGCGGTTAAGGACTTACCTGAAGTCATCACGCTTGTCGCGTCATGACTTTCCACATGGTGAATTTTACAGTTTCCAAGCCTTCACTTCCGATCTAATACCGCTGCATTTATCATCTTCGCCTCTTGCAACGTGCATCCTTATTTATGATGTTGACTGAGACCTGGCTCTGCCCCGGTGACTCTCATTTTCTGAGCTTCTTCCTCCAGGCTGCAAATATTTCAATTCTCCCTGGACCACTGGCAGAGGTGGAGGTCTGGTGTCGGCTTTTAAATCTTAATTGAACTGTTGGCAGATTGAATCAGATTTTAACTGCAGCTTTGAGCTGCAGTTAATGGAGATAGACCGTTCCCCTCCTTCACTCTGTGCCGCGGTACACCGCCTAAGTGCACCAAGGATTTTATCAATTACTTCTCTGATCTGCTGGCAGGGCTTATGCGATTGTTGGTGATTTTTAATATTTACCTGTGTTGTGAAAGAGGACCACTAAGTCTTATTGATTCCTTTAATTTCACACAGCTTGTCAAATGCTGCACAGATGATAAAAGGCCTTGGTTGACCTTGCGCTGTCCTATGGCCTGAACGTGAGTGAGGTTCAAATCTGTGATACACGTCTACCGGGTCATTTCCCAGATTTATTCACCACTATGGTACCCAGTGCGAGAGAGGAATATGCACGTGAATAATCCAACTGCAACACAGTTTTCCACTGCTGATCTGTAGTTCTGCACCAAAATAAACGTTTACGAGCTCATCAACTAGTTTAGCTCCACCTGCAATGACATTCTGGTTTCTCTGGCGCCATCAAAGACAAAATGGACCAGGGGTCCGTTTCACAAAGCAGGTTTAGTGAAAACTCTGAGTCTGTTAACCCTGAAATGAGGGAAACTCTGAGTTTTCAGTTTCACAAAGGGAGGTAACTCAAACCAGAGAAAGAGAGGTAACTCTAGACGAATTCACAAAGAGAGGTAACTTAAGCTCTCGGTCAGTTACCGTAGTAACAGACGCTCTGAACCTAACCTGGTCGGGACCAGGTTTTCTTCAATAAACCCTGAGTTTCTCTCTGTCTCCTCCCTCAGTGGCGTCAATTCAGCCAATGGGCCTTTACGCAATACGCATCCGTTTTCTGCACCACGGACAGTAAGCGGCAGAGTTAGAGAGCGGAAAAAGCGTATCTGACAAATGCCAGTGGCGTGAAGTATGTGGATCTTCAGATGCAAACTAATGTTTCCTCAAAGGGATTTTGTAAATTGAAATGTTAAATAAAGTTTAAAAAAATGTATGTGGATCTTTTGTCATCGCAGGTTGCCATGGTGACTCGTCGAATCGGGGCTCAATTGATACTGGCTTTTTATAGTTGTGGCGCACGCACTTAACTCCAGATGAAACTACTTAGAGTTGAGTAAATTAACTCTAAACCGCTGTTCTGGAACCGAAAACTCAAGAGTTTCTGATCTCAGAGTAGATCAACTAAGAGTTCAGGATTAGTCTCAGAGTTTGTTGAACCTGCTTTGTGAAACGGACCCCAGGTCTTCTTCTAAGCCCGGGTTAAATGACGGTAGCTGTGTACTCAGACAGGAGTGCTGAGAGAAAGTGGAAGAAAGGCAAGCTCCACATCTTCCTGGACACTCTTCACTATTGTCTGTCCAAGTACCAAGAAGCTGTTACATCTGTCCAAAACGATGTCCTCAAATAGGTTGAGCCTGAGGTACATCAGTTACGGCCCTGCACTTCTCCTTTAGACAACCTCCCTTCATGTCTCCTTGGAGAGGTTTTTCAGACACTGAGTTCATGTATTCTCATTTTTATTATTAAGCCCTGAAGATGAGGGTGTGTTCCAGCTGACGTTTCAAACGTGCTGTCGTGCAGCCGCTCAGAACAGAGCCAAATCTTGACCCAACTGAAGAGTTTAATTCTGGTTTCAGATCACATCATAGCACAAAAAACTGCTCTTAACAGTTGTTGACAACCTTCTTTTTAACCTGTTAGCAGTGTTTGAAACATTCAATCAGAATATTTTGAGATCAAGACTCCAAACAATGGGTTTGTATCAAAGGTACAGTTTTAAAGTGGATTTGGTCCTGTCAGAGAGGAACTTTCCACTTCACCTAGGTCGGGGGTCGGCAACCCGCGGCTTTAGAGCCGCATGCGGCTCTTTAGCGCTGCCTTAGTGGCTCCCTGAAACTTTTTCAAAAATGTTTGACCTTTTTTTTCCTTTTTTTCCCTTTTTTTTCTTTTTTCCTTTTTTTCTTCTTTTTTTCCTCTTTTTCCTTTTTTTAATCTTTTTTCTTCTTTTTTTTCCTTTTTCTTGTTTTTTTCCTATTTCCTCTTTTTTTCTTCTTTTTCCTTTCCTTTTTAATCTCGACATTTCAACTTTTTTCTCGAAATCTTGATTTTTTTCTCGATTTTTTCTCAACATTTCGACTTTTTTCTCGAGATTGTACTTCAACATTAATCTCGACATTTCGACTTTTTTCTCAACATTTCGACTTTTTTCTCTACTTTTTTTTCAACATCTCGACTTTTTTCTCGACATTTCGACTTTTTTCTCGACATTTCGACTTTTTTCTCGACATTTCGACTTTTTTCTCCGAGTGCAAATGAAAAAAAAAATCTTCCCCCAGTTATAACTAATATAGAAACATGCAGCATGTGTTGTCTTCATTCTAAGGCTGATACAAGACGTTTCATTTTTTGTGGCTCCAGACATATTTGTTTTTTGTGTTTTTGTTCCAATACGGCTCTTTCAACATTTTGGGTTGCCGACCCCTGATCTAGTGTAGGTGAATGCTTTTCTTCTTAAGCTCTCTTGACTTAAGGGGTTCCTCAAGGCTCTATTTTGTGCCCCAGGCCGTTTTCCATTGTATATGTCTTAAAACTTTCCGAACCTTCAATAAAACAAGACAGAGGTCATCTGGTTTGTAAAATCAGATGTGCTCAGCAGTTTGACTGTTGTTCTTGGCCCTTTGGCGTCATGTAGTCGGTCTGCTGTCACAAATCTGGGTGTGATCTTTGACAGCCCTCTTAAGTTGGACAAACGGATTTATGCCACCTACGAGTCGTTGCTAGGGCGAAGCCCTATATCCCTGCAAAGACCTAGTAAAAGTCATTCATGCTTTTATTACCTCACGTTTAGTGCAGCGAGCTGCATGTTGGTTTAGATCAATCTTTTCTGTGACGTCTGCAGCTGAACCAGAACGCAGCAGCTCCACTTTTAACTGGCACCAAGAAGTGTGATCATATCACTCCGGTCTTATCATCCCTCCATCGGCTCCCCGTCTGATTCCAAATTGATTTTAATATTTTATTGTTGACCTTTAAAGTTTTAAATGGATTGTCAGAACTCCAGGACATCCATTCACCACCAGGGGTCTGCGGTCAATGAACCAGTTGCTTTTAGATGTTCCTTGATTAAGTTTAAAGCAAAAAGGTGATGAAGCTTTTGCAGTGCTGGCCCCAAAGTTGTGGAATGGCTTCCCTTTTCATATTTCCACTGCTTAGACTTTATTTATGTTCAAGTCAATGTTAAAAACATATTTCTTCTCTTTGGCTTTCAGTTCTGAGTAGATTTTATTTTTCCTTAAATGCTTCTTAATATATCTTCCGGCCTTTTTTTTTTTAATTCAAATTTTGGTTTGACTGTAAGAACTTTGGCCAAATTTGTTTTTAAATGTGCTATTAAAAAATTATCCTCAACCTTTTTGACAGAGAGGAAAATTGGTGAAGAGATATACAGGACTGTCTCAGAAAATTAGAATATTGTGATAAAGTTCTTTATTTTCTGTAATGCCATTAAAAAAACAAAAATGTCATACATTCTGGATTCATTACAAATCAACTGAAATATTGCAAGCCTTTTATTATTTTAATATTGCTTATTATGGCTTACAGTTTAAGATTAAGATTCCCAGAATATTCTAATTTTTTTAGATATGATATTTGAGTTTTCTTAAGCTGTAAGCCATGATCAGCAATATTAAAATAATAAAAGGCTTGCAATATTTCAGTTGATTTGTAATGAATCTAGAATGTCTGACATTTTAGTTTTTTTAATTGCATTACAGAAAATCACAATATTCTCATTTTCTGAGACAGTGCTGTAAATGGTAAGCCCAAAGCAACTTCCAAAGAGATTAAAGATGATCTCCAGGATCATGATACGTCACTGCCTTTTGGCACCATCCATCAGTCGACAGCCGAGGAAGACTACGCAGTCAAAGTAAATCATAAAAAAACAGACTTGACTTGGTCGAAATGCATATTGATGGGCAAAAAAACCTTCTGGGAGTATGTCCTTTTTGACAGATGAGCCAAACCTGGAGCTTTTTAGCAAAACAGATGTCAAAATGAAACATTCAAAGAAAACACTGTACACTCTGTGAAACAACAGTTCTCCAACAGGATAATGAGCCAAAACAGACGGCTAAAAACACCCAAGAATGGTCAAGAAACAAAATACTGAACTATTCTGAATTGACCTGTGAGATTTGATCTAAATCTGTGGGGAGAGCTGAAACTTGCAGTCTGGTGAAGAAACCCTTCAAATCTGAAACAGCCGCTTCATCTTCATCTTCCACTATTTGAACCTGCATACCTCCCCGTCCCTTTTGCATGCCTCAGGCCTCGTTTTACACGGAGCAAAAACGGTGGTGTTTTCATGCGTTTTGGCCGTTCGTTTACACGAAAACGAAGCTCAAAATCACCAAAAACGATCATTTCTGAAAACTCCGGCCAAAGTGGAGATTTGCAAAAACTCCGTCTTCACGTTTGCTTGTAAACGGAGAGAAACGGACATTTAGGCTTCAGAACGTCACATTATAAGACAGAAACGTCACCAGAGTCATGTGTGCGACCTGTGTTTACAATTTGTTAAGCCACCGTCAATATTTTCTTGTATTTTACTTGTTTTATATTCTAACGTCACACTTAAAAGTAACTCCACTTCTCTGTCACTCCAAACGAAAGACTCTCGTTCATCTTGGAAGTAACTGATGTTTTTACCAATCAACATTCAGAAAAGATTTGAAAAAAGAGAAAGCAAGTATAACTTAAAAGGAACAGAGATTTAAAAAAAAAAACAAGATTCAGGACTAAATTGATGGAACGTTGTGTTTCTGTGAAAGGAATCGGTTTATGGAACAATCTGAATAAAGAAAACAAAGAATCCAAATCAAACATTACATTCAAAAGTACAATTAAAGCCTGTATGTTAAGTAAATATAATGACATATTTTAGTTAAGTTTGACATACCCATAGACGGCGGTAATTTTATTTTATTTTAGTTTTTTATTTACTTAGTTGTTGTTTTTAAAATTTTTAATTTATGTTATTTGTGAATTTACTTTTGGAAAAATGGGCAGATTAGATAAGATTCTTCTTCTTTCTGCTCCCTTTCATTCACAATTTATGAACATTTGTATTTGTATTTGTATTGAATTGTTTGTTTTATTTTTTGAATGAAATAAAGAATAAAATAAAATAATAAAATCAATTTTTTTCCAGGATTCTGATTGGCTAGCATGACTTTATCTTCTCGTTACACTGCCCCCTGTAGGTTTGGCTGCTCATAGCCCCTTAACAGCGTATTTATGCGGGTTCGTGTAAATGATGGTATTTTTCAAACGTAGAGGGGGAAATGTCCGTTTTTGTAAATACCCGGCTACGTGTAAACGTGACCTCAGTCTCTCAGATCACCGACACAGACAACCTTAACAAGCTAATCAGGACCACAGTTAAAAGGTACAATCCTGCTGGACTGTCTGGAGTCCACGGACCGGGAGTCTGTCTCTCAGTAAGACTCTCAACAGAAACAACTTAGACATATAACTTAGAGTAGACATATATGTACAGGGCTGGTGATGTGGACGATACGTCAGGAGCTCCAGAAGGCAACTGGAGATCCAACATGGACTACAGAGCCAGGCTAGACCCAACCTGAAGGCTCTCTAGAGCAGGGTTCTTAACGCAGTCGACTGTCCTACATGTTTTAGACGTTTCCCTGCACCAACACTCCTACTTCAGGAAAACTCAGGGATCAATGGAGAGAACAAAACTTGTCAGCTCCTGTAAATCAGGGCTAAAAACATTACTGTTTACTAGGGATGGGCGGTGTGGACTAAAAAATGTATCACGATAATTTCTGGCATTTATTGCGATAACGATAAAAATGGCGACAAAAAAAATACCAATTCAACTCCACCTTTGTAACTATAAATCTATCTCACTCTCAGATCCACCATGTTTGTTACACAAAAACCTCATCAACGGGAATTTCCTTTTTTCTTTCTTTCTTTCTGGCTCATTTCTTTCTTTCTTTCTTTCTTTCTTTCTTTCTTTCTTTCTTTCTTTCTTTCTTTCTTTCTTTCTTTCTTTCTTTCTTTCTTTCTTTCTTTCTTTCTTTCTTTCTTTCTTTCTTTCTTTCTTTCTTTCTTCCTTCCTTCCTTCCTTCCTTCCTTCCTTCCTTCCTTCCTTCCTTCCTCCTGCTCTCCTTCCTTCTTCCCTTCCTCTTTTCTCCCTTCCTTGTTTTCTCCCTTCCTTCTCCCCTTTCCTTCCTTCCTTCCTTCCTTCTTTCCTTGTTTTCTCCCTTCCTTCCTTCCTTCTTTCCTTGTTTTCTCCCTTCCTTCCTTCCTTCCTTCCTTCTTTCCTTGTTTTCTCCCTTCCTTCCTTCCTTCTTTCCTTGTTTTCTCTCTTCCTTCCTTCCTTCCTTCCTTCTTTCCTTGTTTTCTTCCTTCCTTCCTTCCTTCCTTCCTTCCTTCCTTCCTTCCTTCCTTCCTTCCTTCCTTCCTTCCTTCCTTCCTTCTTTCCTGTACTCTACTGCCCTTATTTTTTAACAACATGTGCTTTTTATTATTTTACCTCTTTTTTTATCACTTTATTTTTAATTTTATTTGTTATTTAAGCGTACTCTTAAATTAAATACTTTTTGAATACCACGCAAAGTTATGGATAAAGCCTGAATGCAGGTATTGTGACATAGAACTGTCAAATTGGTTTGATTCACCTGCACGAATCGGCACAGATTACTTTTGTAAAACTGTATTTGACCCGGTCTTTGTACGTTTTGACCGTATAGAAACGTAATTCTCGTCACTTGTGTGAAATAAGACCTGGAAACAGGCATTGTGCCATAGAATTGTCAAATTGGTTTAATTCACCGTACGAATTGTTACAGATTACTTTTGTAATACTGTATTTGACCCGGTCTTTGTACGTTTTGACCGTATAGAAACGTAATTCTTGCCATTGTAAGAATAGATGTACCTGCTGTATCTACTGCCCTTACTCTTTAACAACTTGTGCTTTTTATTATTTTACCTCTTCTCATTTTATTTAATTTTATTTGTTATTTATGTTTTAATTGTGTCTTGCAGCTTTTAATATACAAAGTTTATATACAAACAAACTTGCCTTGCCTAAACACCAGAGACAATTGTCTGCGGTGGCCTCAGATACATCAGTTAAGGCTCTATAAACTGAAGTAAAATTAGATTTGAAATCATTTTGTATAATTGTTTTGTTGCACAACAACAAATTATCCGTATATCAAGATTCACTGAGCTGTAAGTGGTTGTGACGGTGGAAATGATGTCTTGAAACTAAATAAAACATCAAGTACATAAAGAAACATTACATCGGAGCAAATGAACCTTCACAAGTAATGCAGCAATAAAACATGCAGAGAAATATTTTCCATCCTTTTACACCTCGGCAGCATGCTTGGCACACGTCTCCAGGATATGAGGAAATAAATCCCTCAATGTCCTTTCTAATTCAATAAAAAGCAAATATCTCATCCAGGCAAATAGCTAATTCATCTCTCTGTTAGTTTAACTTAAAATAATCAGAGGTATATTAATATGACCAAAGTCTAAATCAGGGGTCGGCAACCCAAAATGTTTTAGAGCCATATTGGACCAAAAACACAAAAAACAAATATGTCTGGAGCCGAAACAATGAAAAGTCTTGTATGTATAAGCCTTAGAATGAAGACAACACATGCTGTATGTTTCTATATTAGTTAGAACTTGCTACTCGGCTGCAAATGTAGCATGTTAATGTCTTTCCACGGCAGGAGAAAAATCAAAATAATATTTCAGCGGAGGAAGATTTTTTTTTTTCATTATGCACTTCGAGAAAAAAGTCAAAATGTCAAGAAACAAGTCAATTTTTTGAAAAAAGTCGAAATGTCGAGGAGAAAGTTGAAATGTTGAGAAAAAAGTCAAAATGTCAAGAAAAAAGTCTAAATCTCAAGAAAAGAGTCTAAATGTCGAGAAAAAAGGCACAGTTTCGACTTTATTCTTGAAATTGTATTTCAACATTAATCTCGACATTTCGACTATTTTCTCGACATTTTGACTTTTTTCTCGAAGTGCATAATGAAATCTATATTAGTTAGAACTGGGGAAAAAAGAAAAAAGTCGAAATGTCGAGAAAAAAGTCGAAATTTCGAGAAAAAAGTCCAAATGTTGAGAAAAAAGTCGAAATGTCAAGAAAAAAGTTGAAATGTCGAGATTAAAAAGGAAAGCAAAAAGGAAGAAAAAAATAGAAAAAAAGGAAAAAATTAAAAATAAAAAATAAGAGAAAAAAAGGAAAAAAAGAGAAAAAGGAAAAAAAAATGTTTTTGAAAAAGCTCCAGGAGCCACTAGGGCGACGCTAAAGAGCTGCATGTGGCTCTGGAGCCGCGGGTTGCCGACCCCTGAGCTAAATGATTCCAAATATTCACTTTACTCTTGTTGTATTTCCACATACACACTTTGTTTTCCCTCGTGTCAAATGCAGAAAGTAAATCAACTGTAAACATAGTTCAGGTTGTGCTCAAAAACACGATGTGTATTTCTGACAACAAGCTGTTGGGAAGTAATTACATCTAAACTATAAACAAGAGGAGACTGGCATTCACGTCAGTTTACTGGCTTGTATGTCCTATTGCCTCTCAGAACGTCTGGCGTGACTAATAATAGAGAAGGAAAAAGAGACCATTAGGAAACAGATGGAGCAGATACGGCAGCAAAGACGATCGCAGTAGCCGTATCAGAGAAGGTTTTTGACAAGGAAACACTCTGAACGGACTCTGCTGAGGTCTTTTCCTGGAGCAACCTCTTCAAGAAGCTGACAGATCCATCACATACACCAATCAGCCGTAATCAGTACTCGAGTTGTAAAAAATAATCAGGGGGGATGGTGGATTGTATCATATGGGGACAGATAATTTGTGCTGATTACAAATAATATAATATATTACAAATAATAGCAGTGACCAAAACAGCTGCAGAAATACTGCAGGAATGACATAGCAGCAGTTAAATGCAGCCTTCTGTAAGCTTTAAATATCCACTGGGCTTACATCAAATACATCAAAACACAACAATAAAAAACACTTTTCTGAACTTATCAATATGACTCTGTCCTTCACAGGATAAGTAATATGGATCACTGCAAAAACTCACAATCTTAACAAGAATATTTGTCTTATTTCTAGTTAAAATGTCTCATTTTAGTAAAAAGAATCTCATTACACTTAAAACAAGACTCATCACTGGAAAAAACAACAATTTTCACCTGTTTCAAGTAGATTTTCACTTGAAATAAGTAGAAAAATCTGCCAGTGGAACAAGATTTTTTTGCTTGTAATGAGAAGATACATCATCTGGCAGATTTTTCTACTTATTTCAAGTGAAAATTTACCGTATTTTCTGGACTATAAACCGCACCTGCATATAAGTCGCATCCGTTCTATTTAAAAAAAATTATTAAAAAAAGATATACAAGCCGCACCCGCTCTATTTAAAAAAAAAAAAGATATTTAAGCCGCAGATATTTATGTTGTTAGATTAGATATTTACTACATGTACAGAAGGATTTTGAACTGTAAATGATGTACATGTTTGTACCTAAACACATCCTTTCCTAACAGTGTCTTGTAACACGGCAGCAACTTTGCTGATTAAAACGGGACAGAACCAAGAGAAAATAACCAGTATTTATTTATCTGTTTATCTGTTTGAAATCTGCTTCTACCTACTTCTATCTTTGCATTTATTTTGTCTTAGTTTTGATTCTAATTCCGGTTAGAGCGCCCCGAGCGGTGGAAGAAAAATCCACAGAATAGCTGCACCTTTGTATAAGCTGCATGGTTCAAAACCTATGAAAAAAGTAGTGGCTTATAGTCCAGAAAATATGGTACTTAAAACAGGTGAAAATTGTCAAATAAGTTATTTTTCTGGTGTTATTTTTCTGGTGATGACTCTAAATGTTGAAATAGCAGTAAAACCACATTCATTGATGAAATGAAATAAGGGATGGAAAGGAGGGATGGCAGTTTTACAGGGGGGATGATTTGGACCGTTTTTATTTCAGGGGGGGATGCCACCCCCCCCTCATCCCCCTCAACTCCAGTACTGGCCGTAATGATCTGAGCACGGGTCGGTTAGAGACAGTAACACTGCTCATTTCATCATACTGTAACAGTCTGCATCCTGTGGTTCACGTGGTTGTTACTGCTGCAGCTGCAGACCAAACACAGCCAAACACAGCAGTCTAATCACAGCTTTGCAGGAACAGCCTCCCCCAGCAGGGGGGGAAGGGGCTCTGCAAAACAAACCAAAAAAAATAACAAGGGAAAAACAGTCAGGACAAGCTGAATATATCAGATACCTCGGTGTTCACCCAGGCTCCAATACCACCTATCCCTCGAGTCATGTGACCTGATAGGAAGCACCTCATTCACAGGCTTCAGTTGGTAAAGGATGTGACCTACAAGAGACTAACAACAACTAAACTTGTGATGATCTGCACGGAGCATGTTTTAAAAAAGCAAACAAAAACACATGTACCGTATTTTCTGGACTATAAGCCGCTACTTTTTTCATAGGTTTTCAACCGTGCAGCTTATACAAAGGTGCGGCTATTCTGTGGATTTTTCTTCCACCGCTAGGGGGCGCTCTAACCGGAATTAGAATCAAAACTAAGACAAAATAAATGCAAAGAAAAATACGCTACTTCTTCTTTAGCAGATAGAAGTAGGTAGAAGCAGATTTCAAACAGATAAATAGATAAATAAATACCGGTTATTTTCTCTTGGTTCTGTCCCGTTTTAATCAGCAAAGTTGCTGCCGTGTTAAAAGACACTGTTAGGAAAGGATCTATTTAGGTACAAACATGTACATCATTTACAGTTCAAAATCCTTCTGTACATGTAGTAAATATCTAATCTAACAACATAAATATCTGCGGCTTGCATATCTTTTTTTTTTTAAATAGAGCGGATGCGGCTTATATACAGGTGCGGCTTATAGTCCAGAAAATACGGTATTTTTAATTATTTACTTGCTTCTTCTTTCTTTTGCTGCATTATAGTGATGTTGGATACCATCAATTTCCTTTCCGATCCGATATTGAGTAAAATTCAGGCCAATACATTGTGCAAATACACCTAATGTGCCCGATAAATCTAAAAAAATTGGTGTATTTTAGATACTTTAAGAATACAAGATATCAGAGTCACTTATTTATTTATCTATTTATTTTAAAGTCAGTAGTATACTTGAGATGACGCCTCTACGATTGAACCTTGTGGCCAGAAGAGTATCTGGGGGGTGTCTCTAGGGGTAATTCGGGAAAGGGATGGTAACCTTTTGGTACAAAGTCCCAGATCTGAAAAAAACGGAAGAGATGCATCCGTGGTAAACCAAATTTATCAACCAGTTGAGCGAATGAGGCAAATATCCCCTCAAGTACATACAAATGTCATCTCAAAACCTCTTCAGAACAGCTTTTAATGTGTGATTTCCTTTATCCTATCTTTTTATCTTGTTTTTTTTTTATCTCGATGTTTTATCTTTTATATCTGTAAAGTGTCTGAGATCTTTTAAAAGCGCTTTATAAATAAAATTGATTATTTTTATTATAGTGAGGTAGCGGCCTCATTCACCATATAATCAAGGTATTACAACAACGGAAAAAAGTTTTTTGAAAAAGGGGTTTCCATCACTACAAAAAGATCCTAAGTAAAATAATAAAACCATTAAAATAAATAAGAGATTAACTACTATAAAAGCAGCGTGTCATTTAGACAGGACCTGAATAGTTTAGTAACTTTCCACCGTATTCCTGTTAATTATTTACATTACCACAAATGATTGAAGTATCAAAAGTATATATATTTTATTCATTTCAGAATCAATTTTAGAGCATACAGAAGCATCGATTTTCAGTATTCGGTATCTTTTTCATCTCTTTTTATGGCCCTGGCTGTTTGTGAACAGCAGGAAGTGAGCATTACCGCCACCTTGTGGTCAGCTGTGTCATTTGTTCAGTCCACGGCTCTTTTACGGAGGAGTTGAAGGAATTGATTCCTGTTGGAGGTTTCCCTCTGGCTGGTTATTAGCGGGGATTCAGATTGAGATTAAAAGAAAACCCCCTGATAGACATCTACACTGGCAAAATATGTCAACAAGACCTGAAAAAAAATCTTCTCCGAACTCCCGCTAACGGAAACATAGACTTTGGCCCTGTCCCAATACTCCCCCTACCCCTACTTTTCAGCCCTACCACTAAATTTTGCGCGTTCCCGTGAGGGTAGTGGTGTCCCAATTCCTCTTTCCACCTAAGGGTAGTGAAGAAAACTAGTGTAGTGGCTATGAATCTGTCCCTACGGATCGAGGGATTTCCGATGCTCACTAGTTGATCTAGGGCCAGAAAAATTTCCCAGAATGCTTTTCGTCATCATCTGCGGACTGAATCAAAAAATAAAACATGGCGGACATTTCTTATTTTTTAGTGAATAAAATCAATATTTTGAGTTAGTTTCTGCATAAAAATGCGTTTTGATTACATTTCTAGCGAGAAATATATATTTTACTTTCATAATATTCACTCAGTGAATGTACATAATCACTCGTTTGCCCGTTGTTGCGAAGTCTTTTTCAAACCTCGCCAGAATAAAGGCTGATTTATGGTTCCGCGTTACACCAACGCAGAGCCTACGGCGTAGGTTACGCGGCGACGCGCATCGTACGCCGTAGAAATCCCGAAATTTTCGGAGCAAATTTCTTAACAGGCGTAGCTACAACTGTTAGATCTATTAAACCAAAATGTATCTTCCTAAATGATTTATTTCAGCCAGAGGTAATTCTCCACAGAGCTGCAGGTTTCTCCCCGGGACGACGGTACAGGTTGACCTGGCGATCACGTGAGATGCTGCTGCTCTGAGCCGGCGGCTCTTATCTCCGAAAACATCAGATCAAATTTCTTAACAGGCGTTATTTGGATAAACTAAGCCCAGGTTGGGGATCTTAACGGTTACTTTTACGCCTGAAAAAATATTAAAACTTAATAAAGTGGCATATTAACAGCGCTACAGCTGAAATTAAAACAGCTTTTGGCTCTCAGCTTCCTGATTTTAGGGATGGTGCTGAAAGTAGGAGTAGGGGGAGTATTGGGACAGGACCCTGGGAAGATTTCAAGTGCCATAAAATCTGTCCCTTCTTTTTTAGGGGTAGTGGTAGAAAGTAGGGGGTGTATTGGGATTGGCCCTTTATACCGCAATGGCCAAAGCATCAGGTCACAAGACCCCTGGTTTGTTTTTTCTTCCTACAGGGTGCAGCTAAGCTGCTCGAGAAGCCAACGGGAATACACCTACTGCCTGCCGTGTGTGTGTGTGTGTGTTCTTACATGTATAAGTGCATGCTTGCATGTTTAAATTTGCATGTATGTAACAGACATGCAAACCTACTTACAGACCTTTTATAGACCTGCATCCATCTCTCTATCACACACACTTTTCTATTCATCCTTTTCTTTTATGTCTGTCTGTCTTTTTTTGTTGTGTTTTTTTACTGCGACACACTTCCCCACCAAGACACATCACACAGACATCCCAGCAGTCACCGCACTTCACCCACTGCACCCATCACTGTCTTGTCTTTCCAGCAGTCTTGTTTCACTTTGGTGATTTCAGTCCTCTCTGTCAGAATACGGGATCCAAACGTTAATAAAATATGTCGGACGAGACTGTCGAAGGGAACGGTGAAGGACACTCACACGCATTCACGCACTTTCAGAAAACTCACATCTGCTGCAAGATTGAAGTGCATATATACATGTTATGGATAAAGGTTTTTACCAAATCATGGTTCTAACCACTAATACACAAGTAGTTTTAAAAACAAACTGAAAAAGATGATTTTAGAAAGGTGTGTGTATAATATCTGACTAATATCTGACTTCTTGGTTTCTCGGTAATCTTTTGTTTTTGTTGTATTTTTGTTTCATAAGCCTAGGTATTGAGTTGGTGTGAAAACAGGTTTTAACATCCTTTTCCAATTGCAATTAGTAGCCGACACTGTGGTAAATTATTTTAGTGTTGTAGTTTTTTCCGTGTTACTACCATGTATAAATCTATACTTTATTGTCATTCTGTATGTTTTTATTATGTATATAATTGTGTCCTGTGTGAGGACCCCAGGAAGAATAGCCATTACTCCAAGTGATGGCTAATGGGGATCCTAATAAATAAACAAATAAACATATGCTGGCAGATTTTATTTTTTACAGGAAATACATATATTGCTTTTATATAAATCTTCCTGGCATAGTACAAAAATATTAATCCCAATTGAGACCAACATTGTTTTTTGAACCAGGCTATAAACATATTTTATTACTACAACTACAAAGTTGGACATTTTAGCTAGGACTCAAAGGAGCCCTCTAGTGGCCAGTCGAGGAACTGCAACGGCTCTTATAGAGGGTCTGCATTGATTTCACTTCCCCACTGGACCAGCCCCATTACTCACACTGAGTAGCAAAAATGGCTGCAACTAGTGGAGAAGACGGGATAACAGCCGATTATCGGTACCAGTACAGTTACCAAGAACCAGTGGTCCATGGACATTAATATTTGGTACAGTTACCAAGAACCAGTGGTCCATGGACATTAATATTTGGTACAGTTACCCCAAGAACCAGTGGTCCATGGACATTAATATTTGGTACAGTTACCAAGAACCAGTGGTCCATGGACATTAATATTTGGTACAGTTACCAAGAACCAGTGGTCCATGGACATTAATATTTGGTACAGTTACCAAGAACCAGTGGTCCATGGACATTAATGTTTGTCCACAAATCCAGTTTCCTGATATTTATATGTACTTAATTTCTACGCCGGGGAAATACACGAAGCAAAGCTTGAAGGTAGACAAAAGTCTTGACGCTTGGTCCGACTTCAAGGCAGGATTTGTTGGAGAAATTAAAGTAATGAGGACACCGAACTTTATGATTTGAACCGTTTAACGTTAGCTACCCAAAAATCCAACAATACCTGATACAAAATGGGAACCACAAATCCACGTTTTGGTGCCTGGAATCCAGTTGTTTCTGCAAATTGCAGCGATCCATTTGTCTCTCTTAAGCTTATTTTTCGGCAGTCTGTAAAACGATAACTCCGATTTCTTGCTAAATCTATGAGTACAGTCGATCGCACAACAGCGCTTTCCCATTTTAGATGTTTTCCAGTTGCTCAAACTGAAAGTTTACGCTGCCACTCAGTCTTTCTGACACAAAGTCTTTCTGACACTCAGTCTTTCTGACACTCAGTCTTTCTGACACTCAGTGGGGGAAACCCGCTGTGAAGTCTCATCTGTGACGTCATGTGCATTCCCTCTATTTTGGCGTGAGCCCCAACCCGGAAGCAGGACACTGGACAAAAACGCACTTACGATTAATGGTGAGGGAAAACTGGCATTGAAACTGCAGAGACCTTTTAGGACCAAACTTAGAGCCGGAGTGATGGGACACCCGTCACCTGGGTGTCATGGAGACGACAAGCTCACTGCAACTGAGAAACGCTCTGATGTTTTAATCTCAAGAGTGCAGCTACAACATTTCAGATGCAGTACACTCTTAAGTTGAAGTGAAACCAGGCTACGGTGTCGTTCACACCGAGCCGCCAGACAGACAAGCAGCTCTTCCCCAGCTCTGCTCTGCAGCCGGAGCTCAGTGACGGGAGTAGGTCGTCCCTCCACTGAAAGGGGATAAGTCTCTCCATAGCCAAGGGTCAACATCTCTGAGTGTGTGTTTGCAGAAAAGAATAACGGCCAGTAAGAATCTCAGGAAGTGTGATTCGGTGAGGTCATTTTTTAGCAGTGATTACGGCAGCCGTTCACTGCAGAACCGTCCAACACGCTTATGCAATCTCTCAATGTTAATTGGTGCCAACAGCTGCATTCGTTTGATTTTATTCCTTTATCTTTCATTGTTTTCACCCATATCTTGTTTTAATGATGGAGAGATGAGATTTGAGAACTGTGTATATACAGTACCTGCCCATATCATTTCTTATTGAACTGTAGGTTCTGGGATGGACAGGATTTCATACATAAAGATGTGTTGGAAGGTCAATTTCTACAGTTAAGACCATCGTCTCTCATGTTTCAAACTCCTTTCTGATGTTGAGCATTCTTAAGGGAGAAGGAAAAACATTAGAAAAATGAGAAATAACTGAAAAATCAGGGTGTAAAGAACCATATACTGTATCTCTTTTACATTAATGAATCTTAACCCTTCTTTTTCTCTGTTTTATCTACTTCTTGTTGCCCTAACGCATCACATTTATCTCTCCTACCCAGGGGAAAATCTGAATGCGCATATTTTTCCGAACCCTCACATTTCCCACCCACATAAATGTACATATGCTCACGAAAACGATTCTTTTGGTTATAATCCTCAAATTATCTCTGCTAAAGCAAGAGTGTCATATATTTATACATATATGTATGATTACAGACTAAGGTATGAGGTATTTTTTCTTAAGCAAAATAAATCCTAAATAAACCCTAATTCCAAAGAATGGTCACTTGTTATTTCATGAAGTAACACTTCAGACTTTTTCAATTTACAAGCTTCCAGGATCAAATGTTCATGTCTTCTTGTTGTTTTCGTGTATCTGTGTAAGTGGGTTGACTTTAATCTCCACATCTGTCTGAATCTGAGTGACCTGTTGGCTTTTACGCAGGTTTCATCCTAATGAGCGCAGCAGGGACGGAGCAAAATCCTCCTCAACATCTATTTCTAGGAAGACATGAGCCCTGTCAAGTGTCTGACGGAATCTGACTTCTTTTTTAAACTTATCCCAGGCCATAATTGGCGTTGAAATGACAGCAGGTGCGTGTATGTGATGTTTCCACTCACCGCTGAAGTTCCAGAGAGGTTGGAACCCCCCAATTCCGTTACTGTCATCACTCATGTTTGTGGCAATAGGGAATCCGAAGTTTTTCCGCGGACTGTGGCTCCGTTTCGAGCTGGATCTGAGCTTTTATTCTCTGCTGTACTTCCTTCTGGATGCGCGGGGGGTTTCAGGGATTTCAGGGATTTTTTCAGGTCCTCCCGCTCCGGCTGCGCTGCGAGACTAACCGACGCTGAGACGCGTGTGTGTTTCCCCGGCAGAAGAGGAGGCTTCAGTCACACAGTTGGTCATGTTCATGCGTGAGAATGATGGAAATAATACGCGTTAAGGGAAACAAAAAACAAAATAACAGCCGCTTGTGCTTTTAGCGCATCGATTTTTCTTTCTAAAAAATGAAATTGTGCCCAAAAAGGTTGTGGCGCACCGCGCGGAATCAACGCGTCTCTAACAAGAGCGAGAACCAGAGGGATGAGAGACACGCACGCACACGCACGCGCACACACACACACACACACACACACACACACACACACACACACACACACACACACACACACACACACACACACACACACGCACACACACACTCACACACACACGCACGCACGCACGCACACACACACACACACACACGCACGCACACACACACACACACACACACAGAAAGGATGGGGAGAGAAAGAGAGATGATGTAATTTTTCTTCTTTCTTCAGCCAATCCTCTGATTTCTAAATTGAGTGTGTTTTTAAAGTACACCAACATAGATTTTATTATATTTTATCATTACATTTATCATTTTATACACTTCATATGACGTCACACAAACACACGCATGAACAGAGATAGATTGTAAATAATTGATTGATTTTTTATTAAACTATTAGTCATATTGTATATCAATAAATATTATTCTCTCTTGTGAATCAAAGCAGTTAGATTTAAATCTAATGGATGAAGTTTTTTATGAATCCCCAGAGTATACTTATAACTTATCATTTCATTTATGATATAATTTAAGTGAAACATGATGGGTTTTTTTTTATTGAGCATTTTAGAGATTTAGAACATACAGACATTGAGCCAAACAATTATACGAAAAACTTAAGCAATACACAAACACTTGTGTAATACAGTATACAATATAAAATTATATATTATGTATAAATGAATAAAATAAAAATATCTATAAAATATAAAAATATCATTAATTTAGCTTAATCAAGCAAGACAGAAAAAAGGTTTATAATATGACAATAATGTGTGTTCGATCTTTTGGTTTGACATAAGTTTAAGGGAGTCTATATATAAATTAAAATATGCTATACGCTATTTATTATTAATATTTATGTTTAATTTATAATAGAGGTAACAAAGCTCCTTTTCACACACTGTTTTTTTTCCCTGTTTGTATTACGTTTTTGTTGTTGCTGTTTTTTTCTGTATGTTTTGAATTTGTTTAAAATGTTATACTTTTCCCTTTTGTGTTCGAAATAAACAATTCAATCAATCAATCAATCAATCAATCAATCAATCAATCAAAATCTCCAAGGAAAGCATTGAAATTTGGGAGTGATTTTGATAATTTTGCCCTTTGTATATGAAATGTACCAATTGCTATCATAAGATTTACTATGTAACTTAATGGTTTATTGTCAGATTCAAACTGAGTGATAACATTTTTAGCCATAATTGTTATAGAAAAGTTAGTTTTATTATGTATAAAATTCTCAAAATCAGTCCAAAACGCAGATGAGAGTGAGCCGTGATAAAACAAATGTATAGGAGTTTCAGGCTCAATCTTAGAAAAGGTCCAATCAACATCAACATCAACAAATTTGGATATTAACTTGTTACAAGGATAGATATTGTGTAAAATTTTTAAATGAATTTCTCTGATCTTATTAGAGATACAAAATTTAAAGGGACACAACCAACCTTTAAGTCTTCAGAAAATCGGCTGCCAATCTGCAAACAGGGCGTCAACAGGTTTAAACAGGTAAATTTAAGACTTTTTAATACTAAGAAATCCAGGCTGAGGTCGAGGTTGCCAGATCTGACAGATTCCAGCCCAAACATGATGTAAAACCCACCGAAATAATGAAAAACCCGCTGAAATCATACATTCTCTTTGTTAAAACAGTCAATTATTAAATGCATAATAAATTTCAAGCTTCACAACACCATTTAACAGCATTAAAATAAGTTCAGGATCCAAACAAAGACTACAATTTAATTGAATAGATTAAAGCAAATAAAATATCAGAGTTCATTTTGTAAGTTTCTACTTTTCTCTATCATAATGAAAACCTTTTTGTTCATAATTTCTCCTAATTTTGTAAAAACCAGGAAAAGCAGCCCAGATTTCTAAAAACATTTTAAAATTTATCATTAAATTTATCATTTTTATGCACTTCATATGACGTCACACAAACACACGCATGAACAGAGATAGATTGTTAATAATGAAACACTGGATCCTTGATTTTTTTATTAAACTATTATTCATATTGTATATCAATAAAGATTATTCTCTTGTGAATCATAGCAGTTAGATTTAAATCACCCCAGAGTAATTTATAATTTAATTTATAATATAATTGAAGTGAAACATGATGTGAGGAAGTGCGAGGTGTCACTGTGACGCGTTGGCCGTGATGCTGACGTCACGTTCAGCATCGGCAGGTAAGACAGATTAACTCAACAATTACATTAAGAAAGATGTGATGATAAAAAAGTTATACTCTGGCGGCCTTAATGTCTTAGATTTCACTTCCTTAAATGCTTCCTTCAAGGTCAAATGGATCAAACTTTTCTTGAAAAATTCCAACTCAATTTGGAACTTTATTACTGCCCATGTGTTTAATTTATTAGGAGGACTAAATTTTCTGCTCAGATGTAACTACAATATTTCCAGATTACCTCTGAAACTATCTAACTTTCTCAGCCAACTTCTATTATCCTGGTCCATGATGTACACACACAATTTCTCTCCCCACAAATATTTCATTTGGAACAATCAAGATATTAGATTCAAAAACAAATCTTTATATATTAAGAGATGATAATAATATTTTACTGGTTAGTCAACTATTGAATGACAATGGTCAATTATTCACTTATGAAGAATTTCTTTCAATCTAGGGTTTTCCTGTTACTGCTAGAGAATATTCAACTGTGTTTGATGCAAAACCAGATGGTGCTAGAAAGTTACTGTGTTTTGCTCCTAAAGGTAAAAATTGTAATATTCCAAGGTTGAATCCTGATGACATATACCGTATTGGCCCAAATATAAGACGACCCTGATTATAAGACGACCCCCTCTTTTTCATGACTCAAGTTTGAAAAAAGCTGAGAAAAAAACTTTTTGAACACCAAATTCGATTTTCATACAGAAAATAATTACAGTACATCTGAAACAAATGATTATAACAATATATTCGAGAGAAAAAGCATGTTATTTAGCCTCATTCAAATCATCATCTTGAAGTTTGCATCATAACTTCTCCTCAGCTGCAGGTTAACCTGCCGATCTTCCACCCACTTTTCTCGTTTCTCCACTTTCTGTTATCTCTTCTCTTATTTTCTTCTCTTTTCTTTCTTAGCGCTATTTTTTATTTTTCTTCTTCGTGACAGGGGTTCGCTTTGGCCTGGGGAGTTAAGTTCAGCATTCACTTTAAAGATATCTGGCGCCATCTAGCGTTGTGAATGGGTATAACGTCTAAACCCCGAATGTAAGACGACCCCCACTTTTTCTTGTCTTGTCTTATTTCAATGCAAAAAACACCGTCTTATATTCAGGCCAATACGGTATGTTGGTAATGTTTGCCCTTTACTAAGTGATAAAGCTACGAATCATTGTATTAGATATGTCATACAGAGAGACATCGTTTCTAAACCTGCAGCAGTTTTCTATTGGAATAACTTGTATAATGAGATAGATTGGAAAAACAGGAAAAAGGCTCATAGATGCTATTTAGTCAAGACCAACCTCATTAAATATAAGATAAACATGGAAACACTCTGTTCTTTTTGTGATAATGTGGATGAAACAATATCTCACTTATTCTTGAATTGCACATTATACTCATATTCTCTGGATTGAACTTAATAAAGTTGATTCTTCCTTTAAATTGAGCACTCAACATGTACTATTTGGTGTATAAAAAAAATTATATGACAAGCCCAGACAAAGTATATTTAATCAACCTTCTCTTAATTATTGCCAAATATCATATTCACTGTACTAAATTTGCAACGTCCAAATATAATTGTTCTCAAAGGTAAATTAATATCGTATTCAGACAGTCGTAAACAGAGCATAAACCCCAAAGCGGTTAAAAAGAGAAGCCTATGTGAAAAGTATGATATTTCCTGATTTTTTTAAATGTATTTTTTCCTCCTTAAACCTCAAGCCTTCTATTTTATTTTGATATATAATTTACTGTCCTTAATTTGTAACTGCATTTAATCCTGAAGTTTTGTACCTTTTCTGTACATATCTGTCAATAAAAAAAAGGTGAAAAACACTATTTATTTGATTAGCTTGACATTTTTCTCCTGCTCCCCATCCTTGACCTCTCCTCGTCAACTGTACATCGTACACTGTACGTCGACTGTACATTTAATGGGAACAGTCTTTCAATGATGATAAAATTACCTCGAAATATTTGTTTCCCTTAGAAACACGTGATTGTTGCACCCTTTTTGGTATTAAAACCTGACTGCAAATATATTCAGACAACCTTTCAACCAAAAATATTTGGTCCTTATTTGAGTATTAAAAACAAAACACACAAGATTTGTCTAACTTGTGACAATAATTGGTTTATTTAGTAAAACCTGAGGATGAGGGTGTTGGCATAACAGGGTGGACAAAAGTGAACTAATTATCCCTGGTCTTTTGTGTCCCACCGTCGACAGGTTAACAATGGCTCAGTTCTGGTGAAACAGAATGGATCATGCTCGTGGTGGAGTTTGAATAAAATTGTCTGCAGTAAAAAAAAAATGTGGATTTGAAAGTCCCAGTATGATACAGTATGTACTTGAGTTGTAAAAAAAAATCAGGGGGGATGGTGGATTTTATCATATGGGGACAGATAATTTGTGCTGATTACAAATAATATAATATATTACAAATAATAGCAGTGACCAAAACACCTGCAGAAATACTGCAGGAATGACATAGCAGCAGTTAAATGCAGCCTTCTGTAAGCTTTAAATATCCACTGGGCTAACATCAAATACATCAAAACACAACAATAAAAAACAGTTTTCTGAACTTATCAATATGACTCTGTCCTTCACAGGATAAGTAAAATGGATCACTGCAAAAACTCAAAATCTTAACAAGAATATTTGTCTTATTTCTAGTTAAAATGTCTCATTTTAGTAAAAAAAATCTCATTACACTTGAAAAAACAACAATTTTCACCTGTTTCAAGTAGATTTTCACTTAAAATAAGTAGAAAAATCTGCCAGTGGAACAAGATTTTTTTGCTCGTAATGAGAAGATAAATCTTGTCCCACTGGCAGATTTTTCTACTTCTTTCAAGTGAAAATTTACTTGAAACAGGTGAAAATTGTCAAATAAGTTATTTTTCTGGTGTTATTTTTCTGGTGATGACTCTAAATGTTGAAATAGCAGTAAAACCACATTCATTGATGAAATGACATAAGGGATGGAAAGGGGGGATGGCAGTTTTACAGGGGGGATGATTTGGACCGTTTTTATTTCAGGGGGATGCCATCCCCCCTCATCCCCCCTCAACTCCGGTATAGTCTACTTGCCAGCAATGTGAACCCGGAAATGTTGGGTATCCCAAAGTTTTATGTTAGAAATGTACAGTATAGGTCCCCAGCATTTAGAAACTGCTGCATGCTAACTTACATATGTTGGGCAATTAGCATAATTAGCATAATTAGCATAAATTAGCATACTCACATCTATGGACAATATTTCAGCAATTGTTTGGCCAATTTGGACAATATTGGAGTGGTTTTGGGGGTTTGAGGATGCTGAATCCATTTCTGACATTTTCAGAATTCAAAATGCCCGTTTCAACCAGAAGTGGCCATATTTCAACTCCTGGTGGGCCGATTTTGATGAAGTTTCAGTCAGTTTAGAAGTTTTAGAAGATGCTGAATCGATTGGATTGGACAGATAACTTATGTATTTGAAATAATTGAAACAACTCGGTTATAAATTGTAGGATATTTATGAACACAATTATCCAAACAGTGCAGAACATGTACATTTTAATTCACATTACACTCTGAGGTGACTCACAATTGGGTATTGGAGGTAACAAAGGCAGGTAGCATACCAAACTAGAATTAAAGCTGCAAGCAACGATGAACGGGCCCTCACACCCTTGTGCACGTTCAGGCTGCAGTGGAAGCTTGTATGACTTGCATGTAGATTCTTCAGACCTGGGGCCTCATTTAAAATGGACTGTGTAGGATTCATACTAAAAGTGCATATACACCCAAAAGGCGAAAATGCCGGGCGCAAAAAAAAATCCGGATCAATAAAACCGTGTGCACGCACACCTGCACGCAATGTTTGCTTTATGAATCACAGTCCAGCTGGAAGGCTGCGCAGCTGAATCCGCCTCATATCCCGCCCTCTACACGCCCACTTTTTACCATAAATGCATATGAATGAGCCGACTGAGCATGCGCAGTGGCTTCCTGCAGCCTGTTTGGCGTCAGAATGAATGAGAGGGTGACCAGCCACCGTGAGACTGACTTTCACGGAGACTTAGATCTAGATGTTGTAGATGATGTGGAGGACAGGAAAACCACATTATTTGGTGGTCACAGTAAAAGTTAGAATAAGTATATAAATAGTATACAATAAAATAAAGCGATTGAGTGGCAGCACGCCGTTGCTGCCCGTTAGTGCCACAACACAATTACCATTGGGGACAGGGGGGACATGCCCCCCCTTCCCCACACACACACACACACTTTTCAAAATCATGTATTTGTCCCCCCCACTTTACAGTTTAAAAACTAACGGTAGGCTCAGCCTGTGATTGCAAATCCTCAAGACTGTCTGTGCGAAAGCGATGCGAAGACGGGAGCGGAGCCCCGCTCCCCCTCCTCCCCTCAGAGCTGCTCAGGGCTGATTTATGGTTCCGCGTCACACCAACGCAGAGCGTACGGTGTAGGGTACGCGGCGACGCGCACCATTTGTATTTGTACTTCGTTACTTGACACTTCTGGTGATGACCATTGATTAGAATCAGGTGTTTTGATGCAAGATAACACCTAAACCATGCAGGACCCTTCTGATCCCTCTACCCCTCCTGCCCTCTCATCCTACCTGATCCCTCGAGGACCGGACTTGAAGAGCCCTGTGATAGACTATTTTGAAACCTCATATCAAAGTACTCTTCAGTAGCTCAACTGAATGAAAAGAGGCTTTCCACTGCAGAGCTGGTGTTCAAACCTTATCCTGGGACCACTTTTAAAGCCATTTCCTTCTACTGAGGACTAAAAACTCAGATGTTATGGAGGTGCATGGTCTAAAGAAGACAAACCTGTCAATTTTAAAGTTCAACATTCAAAATGAA
This sequence comes from Cololabis saira, assembly GCF_033807715.1. NCBI lineage: Eukaryota > Metazoa > Chordata > Actinopteri > Beloniformes > Belonidae > Cololabis > Cololabis saira. The sequence goes on along the minus strand of NC_084610.1, from coordinate 22,054,018 downwards.
AAGTTAAATGCGCTATGAGACATGACTGAAGAGGTGGTTTGGAGGGATTGCAATTTTCAGTGCAGCTGAACTTGTGTCCTGGTGTAGCTCATCTTGGAACAAAGAGGGTTTCAAATGCAGAGGTTATTGGAGCAAACCTTATACCTGAACCACTTTTAAAATAATGTCCTACTGAGGATTGAAAACTGGCCAGGAAGCCTGTGAAAGAGGTGAGTATTGTATGTGGCGCATCATGGAAGAGTGCTGCACATTGTTAAACAGACTGTGAGTTCAATTCCCGCCAAAGTTCTTCATCCAGTTGTCTTTAAGTAGATCAAAGTCCACCTTTAGAGTTCAACACTCAAAATGAAAAGATAAATGCACTATGAGAGATGTCTTCCCCCAAGGATACTGGTGGTGTGGAGGGTTTGCTCAGGGCTCTAAGGTGCCAATGAAATGGTGGTGCATGCTGGTTCAAACCCTCCCCATCCTCACCTCTGGTGAGGTAGAGGCATCAGACCTTATACCTGAACCACTTTTAAAATGACGTCCTTCTATTGACGATTGAAAACTGGCCAGGAAGCCTGGGAAATAGGCAAGAATGTGGCGCCTCATGGTAAAGAGCTGAACATTGTTAAAGAGACTGAGAGTTCAATTCCCGCCAGAGGTCTTCAGCCCGTTGACTTTCAGCAGCACAAAATCCACTTTTAGAGTTCAACGCTCAAAATGAAAAGATAAATGCACTATGAGAGATGTCTTCCCCCAAGGATACTGGTGGTGTGGAGGGATTGCTCAGGGCTCTAAGGCGCCAATGAAAGAGTGGTGAATGCTGGTTCAAACCCTCCCCATCCTCACAATCTGGTGAGGTAGAGGCATCAGACCTTATACCTGGACCACTTTTAAAATACGTCCTTCTACTGACGATTGAAAACTGACCAGGAATCCTGGGAAATAGGCAAGAATGTGGCGCCTCATGGTAAAGAGCTGTACATTGTTAAAGAGACTGAGAGTTCAATTCCCACCAGAGGTCTTCAGCCTGTTGACTTTAAGTAGCACAAAATCCACTTTTAGAGTTCAACGGTAAAATGAAAAGATAAATGCACTAAGAGAGATATCTTCCCCCCAGGATACTGGTGGTGTGGAGGGTTTGCTCATGGCTTTAAGGTGCCAACGAAAGTGTGGTGCATGCTGGTTCAAACCCTCTCCATCCTCAGTATCTGGAGGGGTAGAGGGATCAGGGAGGATGAGAGGTTAGGAGGGCTAGGGGGGTCAGGTAGGATGAGGAGGGCTAGGGGGGTCAGGTAGGATGAGGGGGGGTAGGGGGTTCAGGTAGGATGAGGAAGGCAGGAGGACTAGAGGAGAAAGGCAGGGTGTAAGAGGTGGGCTAGGGACACGAGGAAAGACAGCTTGGAGGGGTCAGGAAGGTTGAGGTAGGAGTGCCCAGGGGATGTCTTCCCCCCAAGGATACTGGTGGTGTGGAGGGTTTGCTCATGGCTTTAAGGTGCCAATGAAAGGGTGGTGCATGCTGGTTCAAACCCTCCCCATCATCAGTATCTGGGGGTAGGGGGTAAGAGGACAGCTGAGGGGTATGAGGTAGGAAGAGGAGGGCTTGGTGGTGTCAGGAAGGATGAGGTGTAAGAGGGGGCATGAGGCAAGAAGGGAGGCTAGGTAGGAGTGCTCGGAGGATCAGGTAAGAGGAAATGGGGGGAGGGCTAGGTGGATCAGGTGATAGGGCCTTTTACAAATCAAAGCTTTGAAAAGGGTAGTTACTTTCTAACCTGAAGTCTCCTGCCTCAACTTTCCTGACCCCACCAGCTCTTACACCCTGATCCCCCTTGCCTTTCTAGTCTAGTCCTCCTGCCCTCCTCATCCTACCCGACCCCCCTCCTCATCCTACCCGACCCCCCTCCTCATCCTACCCGACCCCCTTAGCGCTCCTAACCTCTCATCCTCCCTCTACCCCTTCAGATACTGATGATGGGGAGGGTTTGAACCAGCATGCACCACACTTTCATTGGCACCTTATAGCCATGAGCAAACCCTCCACACCACCAGTATCCTTGGGGGAAGACATCTCCTACCTCCTACCTCAACTTTCCTGACCCCCCCAAGCTCTTACACCCTGATCCCCTCTTGCCTTTCTCATCTCCTGCCCTCCTCATCCTACCTGACCCCTCCTCATCCTACCTGACCCCCCTAGCCCTCCTCATCCTCCCTGACCCCTCCTCATCCTACCTGACCCCTCCAAGCCCTCCTCATCCTACCTGACCCCCTTAGCCCTCCTCATCCTCCCTGATCCCTCTACCCCTCCAGATACTGAGGATGGGGAGGGTTTGAACAAGCATGCACCACCCTTTCATTGGCACCTTATAGCCATGAGCAAACCCTCCACACCACCAGTATCCTTGGGGGGAAGACATCTCTCATAGTGCATTTATCTTTTCATTTTTAGCGTTGAACTCTAAAAGTGGATTGGTGCTACTTAAAGTCAACGGGCTGAAGAACTCTGGCGGGAATTGAACTCACAGTCTCTTTAACAATGTACAGCTCTTTACCATGATGCACCACATTCTTGCCTCTTTCCCAGGCTTCCTGGCCAGTTTTCAATCATCAGTAGAAGGACGTCATTTTAAAAGTGGTCCAGGTATAAGGTCTGATGCCTCTACCTCACCAGATTGTGAGGATGGGGAGGGTTTGAACCAGCATGCACCAACCTTTCATTGGCGCCTTAAAGCCATGAGCAAACCCTCCACACCACCAGTATCCTTGGGGGGAAGACATCTCTCTTAGTGCATTTATCTTTTCATTTTTAGCGTTGAACTCTAAAAGTGGATTTTGTGCTACTTAAAGTCAACGGGCTGAAGACCTCTGGTGGGAATTGAACTCTCAGTCTCTTTAACAATGTACAGCTCTTTACCATGAGGCGCCACATTATTGCCTCTTTCCCAGGCTTCCTGGCCAGTTTTCAATCGTCAGTAGAAGGACGTCATTTTAAAAGTGGTTCAGGTATAAGGTCTGATGCCTCTACCTCTCCAGATAGTGCGGGTTTGAACCAGCATGGACCACCATTTCATTGGCGCCTTATAGCCATGAGCAAACCATCCACACCACCAGTATCCTTGGGGGAAGACATCTCTCTTAGTGCATTTATCTTTTCATTTTTAGCATTGAACTCTAAAAGTGGATTTGTGCTACTTAAAGTCAATGGGCTGAAGACCTCTGGCGGGAATTGAACTCTCAGTCTCTTTAACAATGTGCAGCTCTCTACCATGATGCGCCACATACAGTACTCACCTCTTTCACAGGCTTCCTGGCCAGTTTTCAATCGTCAGTAGAAGGACGTCATTTTAAAAGTGGTCCAGGTATAAGGTCTGATGCCTCTACCTCTCCAGATACTGCGGGTTTGAACCAGCATGGACCACCATTTCATGGGCACCTTAAAGCCCTGAGCAAACCCTCCACACCACCAGTATCCAGTTTTCAATCGTCAGTAGAAGGACGTAATTTTAAAAGTGGTTCAGGTAAAAGGTTTGGTCCAATAACCTCTGCATTAAAAGCCTCTTTGTTCCAAGATGAGCTACACCAGGACACAAGTTTAACTGCACTGAAAACTGTTTATCTTTTGTCCTTTGTTTCAAGCTTTCAAAATGTTCTACATGTTAAAGAACATGTTGAAGAGGGCACTGAACCTCAACACAAGCAGGTACTCCTATTTAAATAAAAAAAAACTGACTAGTTCTCACATTTAATATTTGACAGAGCATTCCTTGGCGTCATTTTCTGATAGTTTTGCATAGAATTGAACTCAGTCCTGCAACATCTCAAACACATTCTCTACCTCCTGAGCTTTACAGCAACCCATCAAACCAACTATGTGCCACAAGATTAACATGTCCAGACTGAGAAAAGTAATGCACTTAGTGGCAGGATGGAGACGCACATTTTTATGTATAACACACCTGGGTGCACGTTACGGTTCGGGCCATATTAACTGCTGAAGAAATGGCATAAATTTCGCCAAAATTACACGATTAATTCAAAATGGCCGACTTCCTGTTCGGTTTCGGCCATTGCGCCAAGAGACTTTTCTTTAAGTTGCGACATGATACAGGTGTGTACCGATTTTCATGCATGTACGTCAAACCGTATTGTGGGGCTTGAGGCACAAAGTTTTCTAGGGGGCGCTGTTGAGCCATTTTGCCACGCCCATTAATGCAAACCATTAAATATCACATTTTTCGCCAGGCCTGGCTTGCGTGTAAAATTTGGTGACTTTTGGGGGATGTTTAGGGGGGAAAAAGGCCCTCATTTCGTCAGAAGAAAGAATAAAGAAAGAATAATTCCTACAGTGCTCAGGCCCTAATAATATGACTATGGCTGAATAATATCCTCAAAAAATAGAGAAGGGACTATAATACAAGTAAAAAATGTTCAACAGGTAGAATACATGAGTTTACACACAGGTTTTAAAACACAAATATACCCAAAATTATCAAAGCAGAAAACTCTATGTGAACTAGTTACACAATGCATTACAACTGGAAAACTTTCATCAAGCAAGAGCGCCTTGCACTTCTACTACTCTGCACTGTTATAAATCATATCCTCATAATCAATCTCAACCTCATCCTCGTCGTCTGCTCTGTCATCATCTTCTTCTCCAGACTCTACATTCTTGTTGTCTTGCTCTTCTTGCTGTGAGTGTGTGTACGTGTTGCAACATCTACCATCATAGCCTTTGCAGAAGCAGTAGCTTGTACAGGCCAGGCCTGCAGCTGCACTTTGCTGTTGTACATGGCTTTAACCCAGTTTTGCAGCTACAGCTGATAATGTCCAACAGGGCAGGAGGAGCAATGGGGCTTGCATCCAGGACGGGCATGATGACTTCCTCTCCTTCCTTCTCACCTTCTTTCTTGTCCCATCCAAACTTTGTGATGTCCACAGCTGGTGGATCAGGGCGGTCACCTGCTTTCCAAAGCAGCACCTGTAGATGGGCACGTCGTCCATGAAGGTGCGCATTTCGCTCTGTAAGAGGCAGTGTCTTCAGTGCTGGGGGGTTTTTACGCTTTCGGTAGATGTCATATCTGGCGACGTTCAGAGATGCCGACTTCCTCTGGTTGTACAGAGCCAGGAAGAAACCCCTCACTGCCTCTGTGATCTGCAAATCAGTAGCTCCCTCCTCTCCAATAAAGTGAAGCAGGTCACCAGGTCTCATGGCCTTGAGCGCAGACACCTTCCCTTTCCCGGTGGGATAGGAGGTGGTGTCACACCCGGAGAGAGCATGTATAGCCAGGATGGAGCGACACTGTTCACCCAGATTCTCTACTGTCGAATTGATATTGAGAACAGTGCCATCCCATCTCTCCATCTGCAGGTGACATGTGATACCCACCTTCCAACACCAATAGACCATGAGCACAAACACATCAGTGTCATCGCTGAGAATGCGGACAGTTTTGGCTCCACGCCTGGCTGCATCCAACATGTATGAGATGAGGGAGACGTCAGCCTCATCATGAGTGACAATACTGTCTGCTCTGCTTTTGGGGGAGGTTGGTAGAAGGTAAAGAAAGTAAATTAAGCAGAATAAAGTATGATTGTTTAATTAGACTGTACAAAGCAGATGTATTTCAGTCACCATGGATTCTGCCAGTAAAGCTGATACTGGAAGACTGTGGTTTATTTCACCTCTGGCTCTCAAACATGGAATAACATGTAATGCTTTAAACTAACTGTTGAGCAAAAAGGTTGAAAGATCAATTTCTGCAAAAATGGCAAAGTGAACTCTATAGGATGACATCATGTGATATTTATGTAGAGTTTAAGCTAGAACAGAACTTATTGTGTCAAAATCAAAAATATAGTCAGGCCATTTGTAATTTTAGGATGAATAACACCAGAATCCCAAAAGTCACTGGAAGGTATAAAGGTTATTATTATTATCATTATTATAAAGGTCTAGATAGAAGCAGAGATTCTATAATGTCAACTATATTGGAGATGAGTTTCATATTTTGTTCAAATGTAAAAATGTAAATATAACGAATCTCAGACAAAAATACTTACCAAAGTATTATACAAACCAACCATGTATGTTTAAATTGATTTTGTTACTACAATCTAAGTTAAATGTTATTTATAAATTAGGCGCCTTTTTGAAGAATGTCGTTCCTCTGTTCAAATGATGTTTATTTTGCCAAATAAGAGTATTTTAATTGAACATGTACAGCCGGCCACTTGCTATAAATCTACAATCGTTTGTAAACTTGTGCTCCGTACCATGTGATCATGGTCGTGTGTTAAATAAATGATGATAATGATGCATTTACACTCTTTAAAATGTCGGTTTTTAGTATGGAGTGTGATGAAGATACAAGATAAACTGTTAATGTGTGTATAAATGCATCTTTTATTTACAGATATGTGTTTTTCTGCTGATATTTATTCATGGTACCTGGTTGCAAAACCAAACGTTACAAAAACAGCTTTGTACCAGCAGCCATCAATGCTATTAACAAGTGAGAGAAACTGCAACATAACCTTGTATTTATGTTTGGTATCGTTTCCTTTATCTTGTTTTTATGAAAAGGCACATTTTTTATCCTTTGGCTTGGTTTGAATATTTTAGTGTTTTTTTTTTTTTTTATCTACTGATGTTTTAACTTATCTTGATTCTTATCTTGGGGCCGTCCTTTTTGTTCTTTTAGCCAAAGCTCTCGTCACTTTATCTTGTCCTGTGTTGTTGAGTGTCTGGTTTTAATACGAGATGAATCACTCACTGTAAACCAAATTTACCCAAGGGTACAATAAATAAATAATCTAATCTAATCTAAATAAATGTTCCTCAGACACAATAATGCAAGTTCATAGTTTTTTATTTTTCTCAAACTCTTTTTAAATAAATCTTGATAGAAACTTTCAGATGACGGTCCAGTTGTTCCTTTACATAAGACCTGGTTTCAGTTCATGTTCGAGGCTGGACGGGGCGGTGCCTCCGTCAGGCTCCCCCCCCCGTCAGGCGGGGCCTCCGTCAGGCGGGGCCTCCGTCAGGCGGGGCCTCCGTCAGGCGGGGCCTCCGTCAGGCGGGGCCTCCGTCAGGCGGGGCCTCCGTCAGGCCCCCCGGCTCTCCGGGGTCAGGTTGATGAGGGAGTTGCTGGCCTGAGCCAGTTCTGTGATGGAGACTCGGCCTCTCTGTCTGATGAACTGAGCCACAGAGTCCAGCTCTTGGGGGGTGATGGAGATGAACTTCCCTCTGTCGTCAATCACACCTGCAGCAGAGCAGACACGTCAATTATAACTGAAAACTTTAATGTTTTCACACCTTTAAACATATTTAAAGGCAAAAACATGGCACCAGTTATTCTTGTGTCCAACAAAACTTTCCTTTTTTGGGCATAAACAAAGAAATACCAAAAGTAATGTGATGATGAAGAAAAAAAAAAAGGAATTTTTAGGAATTAATATGAGAATCGATTTAGAATTGGAAAATTGATTTTTTCAACACAGGCCTAGTCCAATCAATCAATCAGTGGAATGAAGCTGGTCCGTCTTGTATCTGGCTCCATCTAGTGGTCAGACTAAGCAGCATTTCATGCTGCTCTGGAGTAACTCGGAGCAAATGAGTAAGGGCCAGAGGTGTCAAGTAACGAAGTACAAATACTTTGTTACCTTACTTAAGTAGAAATTTTGGTTATCTATACTTCACTGGAGTAATTATTTTTCAGACGACTTTTTACTTTTACTCCTTACATTTTCACGCAATTATCTGTACTTTTTACTCCTTACATTTTAAAAACAGCCTCGTTACTCCATTTCATTTCGTTATTTAAATAAAAACTATCCAGTTAAATTGCTCCATCCGGATAGAGTGAATTTGGTTGTGGTTGTTTCAGATGTTCTTGTCCAGTTTTGTTCTTACATCCGTTCCCTCAGATTCCTGCAACTAAACTTGGATGTACATTCCAATAAAGGTTAGGATAAATGATAACATGCCTCTGAAGTTTGACTTTTTGCACCATTACAATACTTATAGGCAACTAGTCATCATATCTGCTGCTCTCTGAAACACATGTTAATGCTCAATAGTACACATATATGCTTCTTTAATATATTTCCATTATACTAAGATACATTCATTTTCAATGGCTTTTGTCCTTAATGGCTTTTTTCCCCTTACATTACTTTTACTTTTATACTTTAAGTAGTTTTGAAACCAGTACTTTTATACTTTTACGTGAGTAAAAAACTTGAGTTGATACTTCAACTTCTACAGGAGTATTTTTAAACTCTAGTATCTATACTTCTACCTGAGTAATGAATGTGAATACTGAAGACACCTCTGGTAAGGGCCAATCCCAATCCCCCCCTACTTTCTACCACTAGCCCTAAAAATGAGTAGGCCCTTTTAATGTTCCCTAGGGATTGAGACACCACTTGCTACGTCACTGCGTGGTTTACGTTCGGGTACGTAAGCGACTGCGTAGTTACGTTTGCACATACGTCACACCATATCAGGAAGTCCAGAGCTACAAGCTGTTTTAATTTCCGCTGTAGCGCTGTTAATATGCCACTTTATTAAGTTTTAATATTTTTTCAGGCATAAAAGTAACCGTTAAGATCCCCAACCTGGGCTCAGTTTATCCAAATAACGCCTGTTAAGAAATTTGATCTGATGTTTTCGGGGATGAGAAGAGTTGCGGCGATCCCGCGTTAAATAGACGCAGAGCCTACGGCGTATGTTACGCGCCGACGCGCACCATATGGCGCGCGTCGCCGCGTAACCTACGGCGTAGGCTCTGCGTTGGTGTAACGCGGAACCATAAATCCGCCTTTATTCTGGCGAAATCTGAAGATACAACGCAACAACAGGCAAGCGAGTGATTATGTTCATTCACTGAGTGAATATTATGAAAGTAAAATATATATTTCTCGCTAGAAATGTAATCAAGACTCGTTTTTATGCAGAAACTAACTCAAAATATTGATTTTATTCACTAAAAAATAAGAAATGTCCGCCATGTTTTTTTTAAAATTCAGAAAATGATGACGTAAAGCATTCTGGGAAATTTTCTCAGGCTCTCGGTCGTGAAGTCAGCATCTGAAATGCCTCGCTGTGAAGGGCTAGATTCATATCCACTAGCCCTCGATATCCACACTAGCCCTACATGCAATGAGGAATTGGGACACCACTACCCTCGCGGGAACGCGCAAAATTTAGGGGTAGGGCTGAAAAGTGGGGGTAGTGGGAGTATTGGGACTAAATCTTCTTTTATCTCGTCAGCGTATCATTTTATTTCTGGACTGGATCATGTTCTAGATCCCGTCCCGTCTTCCAGCTCACCAGCCACTCACCCGTCAGCGAGCCGTCAGCCAGCAGGTCCTGCAGCCGGCTGATGGCGTCCTGGGTCCTCATCCCGAACTGAGAGGCCAGGTCCTCCAGGAGGACGACCTTGGAGCTCTGCAGACGAGGGGGGAGGGGCGTTAAAACCCGTTAAAACCTGTTAAAACCGGCTCAGAGCCGACACTCAAGCTGGACCACTAGTGACTCACCTCGATGTAGTCGATGAAATCCTGCAGCAAGTTGCGGGACTGAGAGCAGAACATGTTTAAACGTTAATAACAAGCTGGAGAAGCTGCAGGAGAAGGTGGTGATTAGGGGTGGAACAATATATCGGGCCATGAAATTACAAAATACAAAAACATCACGATACGTGTCATTGAGGGTTATTAATATGAATATATTGTGTTTACTAGTAACATCCTATTGGTGCGGCGGGATCACGTGACGACCTCGACCCGCAGACCAAAACCTTATTGAAAGGACTTTTCATAGTTTATTTATTTACTTTTATTTATTTATTTAATTTTAGTTGTTCAATTTCTGGAAAAGAAAAAAGTCGAAATGTCGGGAAAAAAGTCGAAATGTTGAGAAAAAGGTCGAAATGCCGAGAAAAAAGTCGAAATGCCGAGAAAAAAGTCGAAATTTCGGGAAAAAAGTCAAAATTTCGAGAAAAAAGTCGAAATATCGAGGAAATAGTCGAAATTTCGTGAAAAAGTTAAAATGTTGAGAAAAAAGTCGAAATGTCGAGATTAAAAAGGAAAGGAAAAAGGAAGAAAAAAAAAGGAAAAAAGAAGGAAAAAAGAAGGAAAAAGAAGGAAAAAAGAAGGAAAAAAGGAAAAAAAGAAAAAAAAGGAAAAAAGAAAAAAAAAGGTCAAACATTTTTGAAAAAGCTCCAGGAGCCACTAGGGCGGCGCTAGAGCTGCGGTTTGCTGATCCCTGACTTAAACAGTTATAAAGCATTACAAACTGTAAAAATAGGCCAAACGCACAGCATTGTTTTGTATTTTGTGTCTTTCAAATAAAAGACAATTTTTCCAGTCATATGTTCCTCATTCAAGGTTGTTAAAAAAATACTGCTATAATATCGTATCGTTATCGTGAGATTAGTGTATGGTTACACCCTAGTGGTGAAGCTGCTGACCTGATCCTCGGAGAGCTGCTCCTCCTCTCCCTGCTCCTCTACCACGAAAGAGGCTTTGAGCCGGAGATACTCCTCCTCCTCCCGCCGCTCCTGCTCCTCCTTGGCTCGGAGCTCCGCCTCCTCCTGATGACACAGCAGTAGAACATCAGCAGAATGTCAGCGTCTCCTCGCTCCGACGCCAGGGGGAAGGAGACGCCGGGGGCGGCGGCCGAGTACAACACCTGTCTCTGCTCCAGCAGCCGCTCCTTCTCGTCCTCCTGCCGCCTCTCCTGCTCCCGGAGCTCCTGCATCCTCTTCCTCTCCTCTCTCTCCTCCATCTCTGCCTGGAAGTACAAGGACACGTGGAGCTCAGGACCAGCTGGGGATCCATTCAAATATCAAGAATCGACTCGATTCCGATTCTTAAGATTCAGAATCGATTATCACTCTTTGATTCGATTCGATTCCGATATCGATTTGGGTTAGTGTTATTAAAACAGTTTTTTCAGCTGTTGCATGAATGATATGACTATAGTTCTGTAACATATTACTACTAGTATTATATTGAGATTAAACAGCAAGTATTGGCAGCTAATGATGCTGTAATGACCAATCACCTCCCAGAATGCTGATAGAACTGCTTTCAGAAACATCATGTGTCAGAATTATCAAAACAGATCCAGCAGCAAACAGAGACGGATGAAATCGGTTTGAATTTTCCCATTTTTGAGAATATGGTTTTTAGCATTTTATGCAAATGTGACCCCAAGACAGCACAGGACTGTCTCAGAAAATTAGAATATTGTGATAAAGTTCTTTATTTTCTGTATTGCAATTAAAAAAACAAAAATTTCATAGGATATTTGAGTTTTCTTTAGCTGTAAGCCATAATCAGCAATATTAAAATAATAAAAGGCTTGCAATATTTCAGTTGATTTGTAGAGAATCCAGAATGTATGACATTTTTGCATTACAGAAAATAAAGGACTTTATCACAATATTCTAATTTTCTGAGACAGTACTGTATATAAAGCAAAGAAATATAGACAGTTTATGCAATTATAACTGAAAACTTTAACGTTTTCATACCTTTTAATCAGATTAAAAGGCAAAAACATGGTACTAGTTATGTTTGTGTCCAACAAAACATTCCTTTTTTGGGAATAAACAATAAAATACCAAAAGTGGTAATGTAATGATTGGGAGAAAAAAATAAATAAATAAATAAAAAAAAAAAAAAAAAAAAACCATCATTAGACATACAAATCGATTTTTAGGAATTAATATGAGAATCAATTTAGAATCGGAAAATTTATTTTTTTTCAACACAGGCAACATTGAGCCTGGATGTGCTGCGAGTCTCACCTCACGCTGGGCTTTCTTGGCCTGTTTCTCCTCCAACTTCTTCTGCTTCTTGGCTCCGATCTTCGCCGTTGGCTGGAAGTTCTGCTGCTCTTCCTCCTCTTCCTCCTCGAGCTCGTCTTCTGAAATCAAAATAAAATACTTCTTCATTCACTTCTGATGGTGTTTGTGCAGGAAGTTAGCAGTAATTACAAGCTGGCTCTGCTACATCTGGTCATTAGTTGTTTCTAGTGCTCAAACTCTCAGGGCTTCATGTTCTGAGGGGATAAAAGATTTTAACCCTGAAAAACACTTAAATGTCTGCATGTGACGGAGGGCAGATTTGTTCCTGCGGCCACCTCGTAGTAAAACACGTATTAAATCCTGAGGGTCCTAACCGGCGTTCATTCAGCAACACAAATCCTTCTATATGTCGTGTTGTGAGATGGAAAATTCACACTGCAAAAACTCAGAATCTTAACAATATTTGTCTTATTTCTAGTTAAAATGTCTCATTTTTAGTCAAAAAAAATGTCATTACACTTAAAACAAGACTCATCACTGGAAAAATAACTTGTTATTTGACAATTTTCACCTGTTTCAAGTAGATTTTCACTTGAAATAAGTAGAAAAATCTGCCAGTGGGACAAGATTTTTTATGCTTGTAATGAGAAGATAAATCTGGCAGATTTTTCTACTTATTTCAAGTGAAAATTTACTGAATCTGAAAAAATTGTCAAATAGGTTATTTTTTCTGGTAATGACTCTTGTTTTAAGTGTAATGAAATTTTTTGACTAAAAATTAATGTGTTTGGTGTTTGTAATTGTTTGTTTTGGTAGTTTGGTGTTTGTAATTATTTGTTTTGGTAGTTTGTAATTGTTAGACTTGGTAGTTTGGTGTCTAACAGCGGGTCATATTTGTGGGGGAGTTTGGGCTGCAGGTACCGGGCTCTTCTCTCCGGCGAGTCGCCATCACGGCCGCCAGGTTCCGTCTCCGGCGGGGGGCGCCGGCGGCCCGGGGGGCCGGCTCGGCGAGCCGGAGGGGGGCGGCGTCCCTGCGGGGCTCCTGGTCAGCTGGAGGAACAACACACGAGTATCAACACCAGCCCCACAACAACAACCAATCAATCCAGGGGCCATAAAGTAAAAACGAGGGTTCCTACACATATTTCAAGGTCAAATTCAAGCACTTTCAAGGGTCATTTTCAAAATCTTCAAGCACCTTATCGCTGGCATAAAAAATATCTACAGGAATATATATACACTCATAATTATTTTTTCTGCTTTTTATCACAATTATGTACATTGTATCATGCTGTAAACATCTAGTTATGTTTAATCTTACTGATTTTATTTCTCCTTGTAATAACTAAACTATACAGTCTGATCCCAATTTTGTGAAAGACTCAGTTATAATTTCAAGCACGTAAACTAAAATTCAAGCACTTTTCAGGCCTTGAAAACACAACATTGAAATTCAAGCACTTTCAAGGATTTCAAGCACCCGTAGAACCCTGAAAAACACTGCCATGTTTCTGGATCAGCCAGTACATTTAAAACAGATGTTTTCACTAACAACCTGCCATCTCCCTGCAGGGGAGCTGCTTTAGTGATGGTTGGAACTTTACTTTATGGCACTAGGGTCGCCACCCGTCCCGTAAAATACGGAATTGTCCTTTATTTGAGAAAAAATATTTGCGTCCCGTATTGAACTAATACGGACATATATTTAGCTCTTATTTATTTATGTAATAATATACAGGTGAAGGTCGGAAAATTTGAATACATTGCAAAACGTCATTCGTAGTAAATTTAACTAAAGGAGAAACAAATATATTATTTCCCCACTACATTCAAAGTGAGATATTTCAAGCCTTTATTTGTAATGATTTTGGTGATTATGGCTCAGTTTATGAAAACCCCAAATAAAAAATAAATTAGAGAATATTTTATGAAATCAATAAACAATTCCATCATCAAAATTATAACAAATAAAAGGTTTAACAAATCTTGCTTTGCATGTAATAAGACTAGGTAATATTAGTTTCACCTTTTAAGTTGAATTATTGAAATAAATTAACGTTCACACCATATTCTAGTTGAATTATTGAAATAAATTAACTTTTACACCATATTCTAGTTGAATTATTGAAATAAATGAACTTTTACACCATTTTCTAGTTGAATTATTGAAATAAATGAACTTTTACACCACATTCTAGTTGAATTATTGAAATAAATTAACTTTTACACCATATTCTAGTTGAATTATTGAAATAAATTAACTTTTACACCATATTCTAGTTGAATTATTGAAATAAATTAACTTTTACACAATATTCTAGTTGAATTATTGAAATAAATGATCTTTTACACCATTTTCTGTATGCTGTATCTATATCATACACCTGGGCTGATGTTACATACGTACCATGGCTGGTTCTCCGCTGGATCTGCAGAACCAGAACCAGAACCAGGACGAGGACGACAGCAGCCAGCAGGAACCAGCCTGCAAGCATGGCGACTGTTTAACTGCTGATCAGAAACAAATACACATGTAAACGTGTAAACATGTACACGTATATGTACAGATGTCTACGCTTATGTTATGGTGACGAAGGTTCTTCTTCTACGGTTTCAGGACGAAGGTTCTTCTTCTACGGTTTCAGGACGAAGGTTCTTCTTCTACGGATCAGGTTATTCTGGGTTTTACTGCAGCGTCTCACTGCTGCCACCGCGCGGACAAACTCAGGTTAGTCGGGGAGGAACAGTGATGATCTAATAATAATAATAATAATAATGATAATGATAATACTAAAAATGATAATAATACTAATAATGACGATGATAATACTTATAATAATTATGACAATAATAATGATAATAATACAATACTACTAATAATAATAATACTAACAATGATAATATTAATACTACTACTTCTACTAATAATACTAATAATGATAATACCAATAATACTAATGATAATCTTCTACGGCTTCAGGTTAGTCGGGGAGGAACAGTGAAGATCTAATAATAATGATAATAATGATGATAATAATACTAATAATAATACTTATAATAATAATGCTAATAATAATACTAATAATACTAAACTAATACTAACAATGATACTAATAATACTAATACGAATACTAATAATTATGATAATACTACTAATAATAATAATATTAATACTACTACTTCTACTAATAATAATACTAATACTACTACTACTACTACTAATAATAATAATGAAGACAATAACAAGAATAATACATTAAATTTATTTAGCCTTTCAGGGCAAAATAATCTTTATTTTCCTTTGCATAAGGCTCTACTGAGAATTTTACAGCCTTTCAAGAAGAAACATTGTTAGAAATTAAACCACAACGGTACTTCCAAGAACAATAGAGAAGTGAATCAAAATAAGCACAATCATTTACAACTATCGCTCTTCACTCAGTTCTGACCAACAATTACACAGAAAAAAAAAGAGTCTATCTGGATTAAGACTCCGTTATCTATTAGTCCAACTAGTAAATACATTATACATATATACATAACGTGTGAACATAGACTACTTGCATACTTCACCAAGGGTTATTAGACGCTTTAACAATCATGACCATCAAACATATTGGTTTAAAATTGGTAATAAAATAGTTCTAATGCTAGGGTACATTTTGACTAGTCTGTTGTTCATGCCCACCTCCTCCCTCAATTAAAATAAAAAAAAAAAAAACAGGTAGAATTTAACAATGGCTCAGTTCTGGTGAAACAGAAGGGATCATGCTCGTGGTGGAGTTTGAATAAAGTTGTCTGCAGTAAAAAAAGGTGGATTTGAAAGTCCCAGTATGATACAGTATGTATTGCTCATGTTGAGAAGAGAGGGCCAGTCGACGCAGCGGTGAAGACGGGCCCCATGTAGAGTCCGGGTCCGTCTGCAGGAACCTTTGGACCACAAAACATTTCAATACAACTTTCAACACTGTGTTTGGATCATCAACACCATTGTCTACCTCATGCGGCCCGAAAGAGATTTTCATGCGGCCCGCGAGAAGTTTCCAACGCAAAAAATCGAAATGTTAATTTACTAAAAAGGAAGACATTAATAATTGCCATGAATCGCAGCATATCCGATAATATATTTCTTCTACAAATCAATCGTTATTCCACAAAGAGAGCAGTTTGACATTTTTTTTTTGTTTTCTAGAATGCATTTGCCGATTTTATTTCTTTGTAGACGGTCGTTTATTTTTATTAACTGACTACTATTATATATTTTCGCAGGAAAAATATCACTGTTAAAAAAGATGATAGAAGATATTTATTCGGAGAATTTCAGTTTTGAATACAAGGATAGTGACAAAGTAAAACAGTTTAAAAAGAAGTGCTGACTTTTTCGGCACACGTAAATACGTAAATATGGCGTAAATATCCGCGCCAATTTTTAAAAATAAATACACTTAATTGTACTGGAAAAATCTCTAAATCACAAAGAAACACTCTCGGATGTAATAAGAAAGATTTTGCTTTTAATTAAATTTCCTATTAAAAAGCGAAATATAAAAAAAAAAACATACTTGTTTCTGTTTATCTTTGTAAAATGATATTAAAAGTATCTTACATAATTTGAAAAAAAAAACGAGAAATGTCAAGAAAAGATCCTGAAGAAATATATTTTACATGATTAGAGTGTAAACAAAGTGCATATTTCCTTTAAAATTAACTAAAATGATATTGGATTAGATAACAAAAGTAAAAAAAAAAGAATTAGAAAAAAACATTTCCACACCGTTTTTGTTATTTTGAGCGTGCGGCCCGCGAGAAAATAATTGGTCAAATCCGGCCCTGCAAGCAAAATGAGTTTGACACCCCTGGTCTACCTTGTTAAAGTTGTTTTTTTTTCACTTATTGTTACGAATGCTTCCAATGAAAATGACAAGTGTCCATGATGCACTTATTTTTAAATACATTTTATTTTGAAAGGGGTTTTATGTGGCTCCTTTTCCTCTTTCGAGGTTTACTTTAACTTCTCGGTGAAAATGTCGGTTTTTAGGCACAACTGTGAATTAGCCTTGTTTAAGCTGACGTTCGGGTTTTGTGGGCTTAGTTTTTAGTTTGTTTGGAGTGTGAGGAAGAGAAACTGTTAATGTGTGTATAAATGCATCTTTTATTTACAGATATGTGTTTTTCTGCTGCTATTCATTTATACCAGTACACAGTAATTAAGTCTTTATTTAGAGTTTATTTCTGAACCTCGGTACCAGCAGGCATCGCTGCAGAGCCGTGAGCCCCCTAGTGGTCAGTAGGGATGGGCCGTATGGACTAAAAAATGTATCACGATAATTTCTATTATTTATCCCGATAACGATAAAAATGACAATAAAAAAAATACCAATTCAACTCCACCTTTGTAACTATAAATCTATCACCACATTCAGTCTTTGGAGCCAAATCACTGCTCTAAAAGATACTAAATACTACTAAACATCATCAATGGGAATCTTTCTTTCTTTCTTTCTTTCTTTCTTTCTTTCTTTCTTTCTTTCTTTCTTTCTTTCTTTCTTTCTTTCTTTCTTTCTTTCTTTCTTTCTTTCTTTCTTTCTTTCTTTCTTTCTTTCTTTCTTTCTTTCTTTCTTTCTTTCTTTCTTTCTTTCTTTCTGGCTCATATCTTTCTTTCTTTCTTTCAGGCTCATATCTTTCTATCTTTCTTTCTTTCTTTCTTTTTCTTTCAGGCTCATATCTTTCTTTCTTTCTTTCTTTCTTTCTTTCTGGCTCATTTCTTTATCGTCATTTTTATCGTTATTGGGATAAATGCCAGAAATGATCGTGATACATTTTTTAGTCCATACCGCCCATCCCTAGTAACCGTGGCCAATGAGGTATATTCACTTGGATTTGAGTGTTTATTTTAAATAAAGCCGGTGTTACCTCCCCCAGAGCCTGCAGGGCGACCGTCGCCGCCATCGCCTTGGCGTGTTTCTTGTTGGGGCTCGCCGTCTGCGGCTGGTAGTCCACTCCGTCCACCGTCACCTGAGGACGACATCAGGGAGATGTTGAACGCCTTCAGCCCCCCCGGAGCACAGACACCCCCCCTGCAACGCCTCCGTGCCGCCGCAGCGGGGAAACCAGCAGCACCCACCTTGAAGAGGAAGTTCTTGCGGTGGTCCGGGCCGCTGTGATGAACCATGACGAAGTCTGGCTGCATTATCCGCCTCTTGTTACACAACTCGATGAGAGCAGAGACCGGGTGTTTCCCTGTGGAACCAGAAACGTTCTCAATTAACCAGTACTGTCTTTGGGTCAAAATGACATTTCTTTCTTTCTTTCAGGCTCGCTCCTTCCTTCCTTCCTCCCTTCCTTCCTTCTTTCCTCCCTTCCCCCCTTCTTTTCTCCCCTTGTACATTCTTTCTTTGTTTTCTCCTTTCCTTCCTTCCTTCCTTCCTTCTTTCCTTCCTTCCTTCCTTCCTTCCTCCCTTCCTCCTTTTCTCCCCTTCCTTCCTTCGTTCTTTTTCCCCCATCCTTCCTTCTTTCCTCCCTTCCTTCCTTCCTTCCTTCCTTCCTTCCTTCCTTCCTTCCTTCCTTCCTTCCCTTTTCCCTTCCTTCCTTATTTCCTTCCTTCTTTTCTCCCTTCCTTCCTCCCTTCCTCCATTCTTTTTTCCCTTCCTTCCTTCCTTCCTTCCTTCCTTCCTTCCTTCCTTCCTTCCTTTCTCCTTTCCTTCCTTCTTTCCTCCTTTCCTTCCTTCTTTTTTCCCTTCCTTCCTTCCTTCCTTCCTCCCTTCCTTCCTCCCTTCCTTCTTTTTTCCCTTCCTTCCTTCTTTCCTCCCTTCCTTCCTTCCTTATTTTCTCCCTTCCTTCTTTTCTCCTTTCCTTCCTTCTTTCTTCCCTTTCTTCCTTTTTTCCCTTCTTTCCTCCCTTCCTTCCTTCTTTTTTCCCTCCTCCCTTCTTTTCTCCCTTCCTTCCTTCCTTCCTTTCTCCCTTCCTTCCTTCCTTCTTTTTTCCCTTCCTTATTTCCTCCCTTCCTTCCTTCTTTTTTCTCTTCCTTCCTTCTTTTCTCCCTTCCTTCCTTCTTTCCTCCCTTCCTTCTTTTTTCCCCTTCCTTCCTTCTTTTCTCCCTTCCTCCCTTATTTCCTTCCTTCTTTTCTCCCTTCCTTCCTTCTTTCCTCCCTTCCTTCTTTTTTCCCCTTCCTTCCTTCTTTTTTCCCTTCCTTATTTCCTTCCTTCTTTCCTCCCTTCCTTATTTCCTTTCTCCCTTCCTTCCTTCTTTTCTCCCTTCCTTCCTTCTTTTCTTTCTCCCTTCCTTCCTTCTTTTCTTTCTCCCTTCCTTCCTTCTTTTCTATCTATCTCCCTTCCTTCCTTCCTTCTTTCTCCCTTCCTTCCTTCCTTCCTTCTTTTCTTTCTTCCTTTCTTTTCTCCCTTCCTTCTTTCATCCCTTCTTCCCTTCCTCGTTCCTTGACCCGAACACAGCACAAGGGGTAAAGAATCAACAGACACTTTTAGAAAGAGTCTGATCTGAAAACAGGTCTGTTACCCATCAGGTCCTTGGTTACGACCAGTCCTCCCGTCTGCTTCTGGTGCTTTTCTCCTTCAGCCACTAAACCTGAGAGAAGACATCAGCAGGTTTGTTTCATGCTTTTAAAGGTGTGAACGTCTCTCAGACGTCTGTGTGGCCGCGGCCTCTGACCTTTCCGGTCGACCTTGAAGTCTATGATGATGGGCTCCACCGTGCCCTCGCGGTTCCTGCCCAGGCCCTCGCCCGTCCTCCAGCCCATCTTCCTCATCAGGAACTCCCCGACGCCCCCCGACACCGGCGCCGCTCGCAGGAACTGGTCCTGACAAACACAAACACAAACACACAAAGGGGGAAACGATCAAACTGGTTCCTGGTGCAAGTTAGACTCAAACATGATTTGATTTTTATTTTCAAAATCAAACAAAAACAACAAAACAAAGAATTTCATACTTTAACACTTAATATCTTGATTTGCATGTGCAA
This sequence comes from Cololabis saira, assembly GCF_033807715.1. Lineage (NCBI taxonomy): Eukaryota > Metazoa > Chordata > Actinopteri > Beloniformes > Belonidae > Cololabis > Cololabis saira. The sequence goes on along the minus strand of NC_084610.1, from coordinate 22,034,236 downwards.
AAAGGAGTAGGAAGAAGTTTAAACTTTAATTACTTATTTCGGCAGGTTTGTTGAAAATGGCGGATATAGTTGAACTTCAAAAATAATGTTTAAAGCAAAAAATAGATCGTTACTAGAACAGTTACAAAATTTGTTCAGATTGGAGGATGAGGACAACAGACTTAAACTTGATTTCAAACATACTTTTGCAAGGCCAAAACATAAAACAAATGTGTATTTCTGTTACAGGTGTAAAATTATGGCATGGACAAAGCAAGGAACTGAAAAGTTGCACAAGTTTGTATCAGCTTAAGAAAATGTTTAAAAAAGAAAAGATAAGTGCCTACAAAAAAGAAGAAGGAGAAAGAGAAAAAAATAGATAAAAGAGTGGTATTTTTGTTTGTTTTCTTGTTATAAATATGTGTATAGATAGATTGGTGTTCAGTAAGTCAATGTAATTGTATTAACAGAGAGGGGCAGGTATCATAAGTTTTCTTCTTCCTGCTCCTTTTCTTTCATGGTGATAATGTGTACTTCATGGAATTTTGTACAACATTATTAAGAATATATACCATGAATGGAATAAATGAAATTAAATGAAAAAACTTCTTTAATCCTACCCACATTCACTAATCATTTATTAACCTATTAACTAACGCGCGAGGGCCCGTTCGTCGCTGCTTGCAGCTTTAATTATTTCAGGTTTTCTATAATATTACCTGCTGATAATATCATCTCTTCTTTTAGAGGAAATGGTGCTTTTGCAATGAAACCAAAGGAAAGGTACATGCGTTCTGGGGTTCCTACCTTCTTGAGCCAGGCCTGAGGGCCGCTGGTGGACAGCTCCTCGGAGCTCAGGACCTGAGCCCCGGTGGAACCGGTGAAGAGACCGGGAACGTTGCTGGACTGAGCCCACGCATCAACCTGCCGGAACACATCTGTGTTAAATCCCAAAGTCCAGGCCCTGGACATGTTGATTTTCCTTTTCAAAAACTGCTGACTTCATATAGCACTATGATCAGACCTCTCTCTTTTTATTTAGTTTTTTTTTATGTTTTTGTTATTTGTTTCTGTTATTTACTGCAGGAATTGTTGAAGTTAAAAAAAGGAAGTCCTCCTTAAATTATTATTGTTCTGAACACAGTTTGAGTGATGAGAGAGTGATATGTATGTGTCAAGGAAAATAATGAAGTGTTAGTGTTAAAATGTCAACAATAAAAACATTTCTATTCTTGATATATTCTATTTATTTACTTTCTAATTAATATTGGTATCGGAATCGGTATTCGACAAGAATCGGAATCGAAATGAGGATTCGAAATAGGAATCGGACTCGATGAAAATGCAAACGATACCCATCCCTAGGGGCCTCACTTATCAACCGTGCGTAGAAAAGGTACTAAATTCTAAGAACTAAATTCAGAGGGGCACGGTGGCGCAGCAGGTAGTGCAGGCGTCTCACAGCAAGAAGGTCCTGGGTTCGATTCCCGCCGGGGACGCTGTGGGCGCTGAAGTGCGTGTCCATGACTTCAGTGCCCACACCCTGGGTGGGGTTGGCGAATGATTTATGGTTCTGCGTTAAATCCACGCACAACGTACGAAGAGATTGAGAGATTGAGCGCATGTCATAGATGGAGAGAAACACAACCAGACAACTCAGTCTCCTTATCCTTAGTCTCCCTGCCTATTAATGTAAAATAGTTCTCTATATATGTGTTATGTATATATATGTATACATATGTGTGTGTGTATGTAAATATATTGTATGCAGGTGTTAGGTATTTGTTGTAATTCTATTGGTGTTTCGTATGTTGATTGTCTCGTGATTTATTGTATGTATGCTTTCGGCAACAATGATTACTATCATTCATGCCAATAAAGCCAATTTGAATTTGAAAAAAAAAATTTGAATTTGAGATTCCCGTTGATGACGTTTTTGTATTGGTATTTTTTTTATCGTTATCGGGATAAATGATAGAAAATATCGTGATTCCTGCATATGTTCTGGGAATGTGACCGCTTACAAAATTATTGGAAATCAATTCACTCCTTAACACAACTAATCCTGGACAAAACATTTGATTTAAGCAGCAGTTTATATTTATTAAATGACACATATAATTTACAACTACATAACAAAAAATGCAGGATATTAATTTTGATAACTTACTTTGCAAAAAAATTTATACTTTTATTTTGGAAGAACGATTCCCCTCCATCTTTTAAGACTTGCATAGACCAAATCACAGCATTTCTACCATTAGAAAAGCTAACATTAGAAAAATATAACCGTGGCCAACTTTTTCAAGAATCTTGGTTCCCATTATTTTCTGGCTTAGAGCTTCATTCATTGTAAACTTCATCGTACGCTGATTGCTGTTTTATTGTTGTCATTTACTTTATGTAACCTATGTATCTGTAGGTATTTGAGTTTTGATGCCCCTACTGTTACTTTTTTTTTTTTTTTTTACAGTTTATTTATTTTTTATTTATTTCGTGTGTATGTTTTTGTGTTTTTTTTGGGGGGGGGGTGGTGGGAGGGGTGGGTTGTAGGCGAGATTTGGCTTGTGTGCACAAAAGAAAATTGTAAGACCTACTGTTATTTAGGATGTTTGTGATTGCCTTTCTTTTGTGAAATAAAAAGATATTGGAAAAAAAAAAAAAAAAATATCGTGATACATTTTTTAGTCCATACCACCCATCCCTAGTTCCTACGCACAAGTACAAGTTGATAAATTCCACACTTTGCGTGGGAATGTTCTTACACACACATCTGTGCGTACGCACGGTTGATAAATGAGGCCCCGGGCAGGAAGTCGTACCTTTACTGGTCTGAGTGAGATGTGGCTGCAATCATCAGAACCGCCTGATGCACCTGTGGGGGTATCATGTATTATGGATTCATTACAAATCAACTGAAATATTGCAAGCCTTTTATTATTTTAATATTGCTGATTATGGTTTACAGTTTAAGATTAAGATTCCCAGAATATTCTAATTTTTTTTAGATAGGATATTTGAGTTTTCTTAAGCTGTAAGCCATGATCAGTAATATTAAAATAATAAAAGGCTTGCAATATTTCAGTTGATTTGTAATGAATCCAGAATGTATGACATTTTTGCATTACAGAAAATAAAGGACTTTATCACAATAATCCAAATTTCAAGGATGAGCAAATTGCCAACTTATTGCAACTGGTGAAAATTGTCAAATAAGTTATTTTTCTGGTGATGACTCTAAATGTTGAAATAGCAGTAAAACCACATTCATTGATGAAATGACATAAGGGATGGAAAGGGGGGATGGCAGTTTTACAGGGGGGGATGATTTTGACTGTTTTTATTTCAGGGGTGGATACCATCCCCCCTCATCCCCCCTCAACTCCAGTACTGGCTATAATATCGTATCTCAATATCGTGTATCGTAGCGTATCGTGACATTAGTGTATTGTTTCACCCCTCGGCTCAAGCATTCAAACTGAGACCTTGGAGTGAAACTCCGGATCAGAGTTCACCCCGTTGTTAATTTACCCCAGGCCCTCTGGTGCTGACCTTTGACCCTTCCACCAAACACACGTTACCTGCTCTTGAGCCCGGGTGAGCATGCAGAGGGCGGTGATGTCGTTGGGGTTCTCGGCCAATCGCTTCTGAGCGTTGATCCTCTCCGTCACGGCTTGGGTGATGTCTACTGGCTGGAGGAGGCGTGGGGGGGAGAGAGAGAGGAGGGGGTTAGAACGGTCAAGTACCCCTGCAGGCTCTGGATGTAGCCTAGCGACAAGATGGACATCAATGAGGTGGAAAACAACCTGAAACAAGGTCTTTACAAAACAAAGACGAAGCAATGCAGGTCAGATATTTGGAGAAACTGCGTTTAGTGTCTGTGGAGCATCTTGGAAGAGAGACGAGGGATTGGGACCTCAGTCGGTCAGCAGCATTCTCTTCCTCCACAGCAATGTACCGGTAATGGCGAAGTGATTCATTTGTTAAATTAATTAATAATTTTATATTTATTACGGTAGTATTATTTGAGCCACTCACAGCCTTATCTCGTTGCTATTTGTTAATTATGTCCTAAAGAAGCGTGATGACGCCTTGCGGTTGCGGGTGTTATTGAATGTTTTCATTATTATTTTTATTTTTCCAAACAGAATACCTGCAACATCTGGCTAATAATTTTAAAGCAAGCAAGGTGAGGCAGCGTTCAGTTATTCTGCTCCTCACCGGTGGAACAAATGTCCTGTAGACCTGAGGTCTGCTCCAACTGTAGATCCTTTAAATCAGGCCTAAAACCATTACTGTTTACTCAAGCGTACTCTTAAATTAAATACTTACCTGCTGTACTCTACTGCCCCTATTTTTAACAGCTTGTGCTTTTTATTATTTTACTTCTTTTCTTATCATCTTATTCATAATTTTATTCAATCTTATTTGTTACTTACTGTCTAATTATGTCTTGCTGCTTTTAATGTCAATGTAAAGCACTTCTATTCTATTTGTATGTGCCGTGTGATGGTGCAATGTTTTTGATAAAACTAAGTCATATTTAAATGTATTGTGTTGTTTATCTGTGTTAATATTATCATGTTTCTTATTCAGGTCTCTCTTAGAAAAGAGATCAATCACATAATTGATGCGTGTGCGAAAGGTGAAATAGCTTGTGTGATGATGACAATGATGGATTTGCATCTAACTTTGGTCAGGTGACCTATGAACTGTCAATCATCCATCAAGCTCCACAATGATCATGTTAACATTAAATCAGATAGATTTGTCTGGGACGGGAGAAGACAAATCAAAGCATCTCTATTATTGTGCGGCATGAATTCTCAGAGTTTTGCGAGAGGGGAGATAAACACTGCGGTTGCGGGTGGTAATGGTCAGAAATTCAGCGGGAGCGGGATGAAGAAAACAGTCCCGCTATTAGGCCTGTGTTTAAAAGATCGATTTTCCAATTCTACAACTTTTTTTTTTTTTTTTTTAATTTTAGATTTTTTTCCCATCATTACAACTTTTGGTATTTTTTTGTTTATGCCGAAAAAAGGATTGTTTTGTTGGACACGCGAATAACTAGTGCCATGTTTTTGTCTTTTAGATATGTAGAAAAGTATGAAAACATTAAAGTTTCAGTTATAATTGCATAAATTGTCTATATTTCTTTGCTTTATATACTGTCTTGGGGTTACATTTGTATAAAATGCTAAAAACCAAATTCTCATCAATGGGAAATGGGATAAATTGATAATTCTGCCCCACGATGTTTCTGTTTCAGTTCTATCAGCATTCTGGGAGGTGATTGGTCCTTACAGCATCATTAGCTGCAATACTTGCTGTTGAATCTCAATATAATACTAGTATTAATATGTTGCAGAACTACAGTCATATAATTCATGCAACAGCTCAAAAAACAGTTTTAATAACACTAAACCAATCAATATCGGAATCGAATCGGATCGAATCAAAGTGTGATAATCGATTCTGAATCTTAAGAATCGGAATAAAATCGATTCTTGATATTTGAATCGATCCCCAGCCCTACCCGCTATAGCAGGGCTCTAGTACCTGGGTGGTACCGGTATGGGGTGGTATCAGTATTGACGCTTTTACACTAGAACCTACTCAGCGTGACTCGACTCGCCCCCGTTTGTTTTTAGACACCCAGATCAGAAGTAGGAGGTTGGACCGAAGCTGCTGTGACGTATTTGATTGTGTATCTAAAGGAAGAAGACAACAACACTAAAGATGTAGAACCTGGAGGAGATGATAGATGTGCTGCTGGATCTGTGGCTTGTGTTCCATATCAAGTTAAAAAATGAGAGAGAGAAGCTTCAAGCGGCAACGCTTTTTAATTTCTTTTAGTTTGTCTCGGCGCTGCTGAAAAGTCAGCTGGAGCCGCGAGCAGCTATGAAGAGACAGAGCTCCTGGTAGATCTGGTCGTTCCTTATCGGCCGTCTAGATCCCTTTTTAATTCTCCCCTCAGCACCAGGTTTATGAACATCTGCACCTCAGAGTTGGATCATGAAACAGACTTTTGCGCTGCCGTTGCCTGTTGAATAAAATGAAAAGCCTCTCGCGCTGATTCCCGCTTCCTGACTCAGACGTCAGACTTCGCCTGATTGGAGTCGCTGCTGATGAACCAGAGACTGAAAGGCAGACGGAAAATTACTGGGGCTGCCTGTTTTCAAAATAATTGCTGATTCTATAATCTGCCCTTGACAGAGCAGTCTTGGGCCGACTGACCTGGTCACAATCTTCCTGGTGGAATGTAAACAAGATGACTCTGCCTCCCACTAACCCTCCCCCTCCCCCACGAACACCAGCGGATCCCTGTCTCAGAACTGTACCGAGCCGCCTGATAACATCAAGGACATTGGCTGAGAGCAGATCTGTGCGGAGGTTCACGGACGGACTCATCGCTTCACAGAGACTCTTACTGATAAGCACACACAATTCCCTCAGTTCAAACGCCTTCCTCGCCTTCCTCGCCCCCCCCTCTTTTCACCCCCCCCCCCCCCGATTCTGATTCGAACCCCCCGACCAATCGGTGACGTGTAATGAGATGACATCAAATACAGCCGACTCAGAACCTCGGCAGAATAGATACAGAAAAAGTACCTACTCGGCACGGCTCCACCCGCCTTGACCTGCAGTGGAGAAGCGCAAAACCAGGGCGAGGCAAGTCGAGTCGCGCTGAGGGTGCTAGTTGCTAGTGGAAAAGCGCCATACGAGGTGGAACCGGTACGGGGTACGACATGTTTGTCGCGTGCGACCCGGACGGTGCCCCCAGCGTCTCCTCACCTGGCGTGGCGGTTCGGGGAACACGTTGTCACTCTCTGCCACCGGCGCCGGCGGCTCAGCACACGGGGAGGCCGGGCCTGCTGCCGTTTCAGCCGGCGGCGCCGCAGGCTTCACGGTGGAAACACCCGCCTGGGACTTGCTGAGGGCGGCGGCGGCTGCAGCAGCCGCGGCAGCAGCAGCTTTGTCCGCGGTTCTGTCGACGGGAACCCACTCGCCGTACGCGGCCTGCCCCTCCCCCTCCTGCAGGACACAACACAAGGACAAACGTCGTCACCAGGAACCACAGACACGGGTCCATCTCCACCGTAATCTCTGCTGACCTTCTTCCGGTGCTGACATCCCGACGACACGGGGAACTCCTTGGCCATGCTGACGTCGCTGCGTCCCCCCGGACGAACGCTCGTGTTCTGAAGGAGCAGAGAGGACGGCGTTCGTTAGTGATAGGCCTGTGTTGAAAAAATCAATTTCCCAATTCTAAATCGATTCTCATATTAATTCCTAAAAATCGATTCATATGTCTAAAGATCGATTTTTTTTTTATTTATTTATTTTTTTTAAATTTTATTTATTTATATATTATTATTTTTTTCATTATTACATTACAATTTTTGGTTATTTTTTTGTTTATCCCCAAAAAAGTAATGTTTTGTTGGACACGAGAATAACTGGTGCCATGTTTTTGCCTTTTAATATGTTTAAAAGGTATGAAAACATTAAAGTGTTCAGTTATAATTGCATAAATTGTCTATATTTCATTACTTTATAAACTCTCTTGGGGTTACATTTAATGCAAAAAATGCTAAAAACCAAATTCTCAAAAATTAAAAACCAAAATAGACCGAAAATGGAACAAATAAAAACGGAATGTGGGAAAAAATGAAACCGATTTCATCCGTCTCTGTTTCCTCCCTGGATCTGTTTGGTAATTCTGACCCACATGATGTTTCTGAAAGCAGTTCTATCAGCATTCTGGGAGCTGATTGGTCCTTACAGCATCATTAGCTGCCAATACTTGCTGTTGAATCTCAATATAATACTAGTATTAATATTTTGCATAACTACAGTCATATAATTCATGCAACAGCTCAAAAAACAGTTTTAATAACACTAACCCAAATCAATATCAGAATCGAATCGGATCGAATCAAATCTTGATAATCGATTCTGAATCTTAAGAATCGGAATTGATTCTTGACATTTGAATCGATCCCCAGCCCTACACTCGTGTATCTGAGTTCTTACAGCGATGTTGAAGTTGATGACTTTCTGCTCCCGCACGGCCGGCCCGCCTCCTCCGAAGGGTTTGCCGTCGTCGTCTTCGTCGTCGGAAACATGAGGCACGGCCACCTGCAGCTCCGTGGTGCTGGCCACGATCATCTTGCACTTCTGCAAACGCAGTCAGAGACCTCATCATCACCTAACAAAGTACTTTTTACACAAATAATAATCATTTTAAATCAAAGAATCAAGAATCAAAAGATGCACTTTCTTCCAAGGCCTCTTTGAATTATAATTCTACGGAAGAGTATTAGGGCTAGGAAGGAGAAAGAATATTTGAGAGGGGAAGATTTTTTTTTTTATTGTGCACTTCGAGAAAAAAGTCGAAATGTCGAGAATAATGTTGAAATACAATTTCGTGAATAAAGTGGAAATGTCTCCTGGCCCATCAAATCCAGTTAAGAGAGCGACTGACAGCTATGCAGCAGCAGCCGTAACTAACTAACTAACTTACATCCTTGGAGTGTAACGTTAAGGGGACATTTCTAAAGTTATGCAACTGCATATGTGTGATAATCAATATCGTATATATATATATATATATTTCAAATCAATATCGTACAAAATTTTGACTTTTTTCTCAACATTTCGACTTTTTTCTCGAAATTGTACTTCAACATTATTCTCGTCATTTCGACTTTTTTCTCGACATTTCGACTTTTTTCTCAACATTTCGACTTTTTTCTCAACATTTCGACTTTTTTCTCAACACTTCGACTTTTTTCTCGACATTGTACTTCAACATTAATCTCGACATTTCGACTTTTTTCTCGAAATTGTACTTCAACATTAATCTCGACATTTCGACTTTTTTCTCAACATTTTGACTTTTTTCTCAAAATTGTATTTCAACATTAATCTCGACATTTCAACTTTTTTCTCGACATTGCGACTTTTTTCTCGAAATTGTACTTCAACATTGATCCCGACATTTCGCCTTTTTTCTTGACATTTCGACTTTTTTCTCAACATTGTACTTCAACATTAATCTCGACATTTCGACTTTTTTCTCAACATTTCGACTTTTTTCTCAACATTTTGACTTTTTTCTCGAAATTGTTCTTCAACATTAATCTCGACATTTCGCCTTTTTTCTCGACATTTCGACTTTTTTCTCAACATTTCGACTTTTTTCTCAACATTGTACTTCAACATTAATCTCCACATTTCGACTTTTTTCTCAACCTTTCGACTTTTTTCTCAACATTTCGACTTTTTTCTCAACATTTTGACTTTTTTCTCGAAATTGTTCTTCAACATTAAACTCGACATTTCGACTTTTTTCTCAACATTTTGACTTTTTTCTCGAAATTGTACTTCAACATTAATCTCGACATTTCGACTTTTCGACTTTTTTCTCGACATTTAGACTTTTTTCTCAACATTTTGACTTTTTTCTCGAAGTGCACAATAAAAAAAAAATCTTCCTCTAAAATATTATTTCTATTTTTCTCTTCTGTATAATTCAGGTCAGTGTTACTTATTCACGCTTTGATTTAATTAATTTATAAAGAATATGCCCCGTCTGGACTCTTACATCGGTGAACTCCTTGATGCTGATGCTGTTCGCCTGCTTCAACACTTTCTTCTTGGCCTCCTCCAGAACGGCGTTGGACTGGCCGAGGAGAGACGTGGGCTTGGAGGACGACGGGAGCAGTGAGGAAACGGTGCCCATGCTGGACAAGGCCGCCGTCACCGTGGCTACAAGAGACGGAGAAACCGGGTTATTTCCTGATCCTGCGTGATTGTAGAACATCATTCTGGTTCAGCTAGTTTCCATATGAGCTTGTATTCAACTGCAGCTCAATAACACAGAGAAGTGGATGATGATGTTGAACTCACTATAAATGTTTCCATCCATCAGCTGAGATCAGATATGTGTGGCGACTGCACTACCGCTATTTCTACACTATTGGAGGATTGACTCCAGTGCTTTTAAGGATTGACACGACTACTAACTAGTCCCAAAGTCCTCTAGCAGAATAACCAGCTCCAACACCCTCCACCTCAGAAAAGTCAGGAATAGGAAATGTTACTGATTTAAATTGGACTGAATTTGGAGATGAAACCTGAATTTTAGATATTAAAGATTGAAATTACATTATTTACCATTATAGTAATCAGATTACACCGTATATCAGCATCACTGAAATGGACCTGATGCTTAATCAATCACAACGATATGCAAATATTATTCATATATTTATTTAAACATGTCGGTTTGGAGGTTTTGGCACTGTACGCCAAAACATCCAAACTCGGAGACAGTTTCTTCCCCCAAACTGTTGCTCTGATGAACTCTCATAGTAAGTATGAATATAATAAAAGTAATCAATCACTGTGCAACAATAATAATAATAATAATAATAATAATAATAATAACCACAATCATATGCTGTGACAATGCACCTTTCAATAACCATGACTACCTCATACTGCTGCACCTTTCACTTTTTTAAATTGTATATATTTTAATAAGAGCCATTTGTCTATTTACTGTTTGCGACTATTTAAATCTGGCTACAGAGAGCGAAACAACCAGAGTGAAATCCCTGTCTGGCATGTTCATACTTGGCCAATAAAGCTGATTCTGATAAACACAAAACTGTAATTAAATACAGACACATGCAGATGCACCAAAACTTTAAATCAGATGCAAAATACAAACAGTTTACAAAACTTTACATTAACAAGAGGAAGAACCGTAGAACTGAAGAATTATGTGTATGTATGCATGTGTACATATACAGGACTGTCTCAGAAAATTAGAATATTGTGATAAAGTCTTTTATTTTCTGTAATGCAAAAATGTCATACATTCTGGATTCGTTACAAATCAACTGAAATATTGCAAGCCTTTTATTATTTTAATATTGCTGATCATGGCTTACAGCTTAAGAAAACTCAAATATCCTATCTCAAAAAATTAGAAAATTCAGGGAATCTTAATCTTAAACTGTAAGCCATAATCAGCAATATTAAAATAATAAAAGGCTTGTAATATTTCAGTTGATTTGTAATGAATCCAGAATGTATGACATTTTTGTTTTTTTAATTGCATTACAGAAAATAAAGAACTTTATCACAATATTGTAATTTTCTGAAACAGTCCTGTATATAGATATAGAGCAGATGGAGTTAATATAGAGATAGTACGGTGTAAATAAGTATATTTATATAAATATTTATATGGACATGTGTGTACAAATATATAGAAATACTCATCTATGTTTATATATGTATAGGTAAGTGTGTGAGTGTAATTATAGTATAGTTAGTTATTATAAATACGTGTTAATAAATGATCAGTGAATGGGGGGAGGATTAAATAAGTTTACACTTCTTCCTACTTCCTACTACTGTAATTAAGATATTAAAGTATTAAATTATTTGTTTTGTTGTTTTTTTTTGTTTGCTTTGTTTTGTTTTCTTATCTTCTCTTTAATTGTTTTCTTTTACACGTACGAAATAAAAATCAAATCAAATCAAAGACTGGTCTGCAGAACTACAAGTCTAGGTGGACATGTGGCGCCCGCCGCTCCAAAGCGGGTGGTTAAACTGCTTTAACGGATGTCACAAAGTCAGTAACGGCGGCGGAGTGTCGTGCAGGGTTGACGTGCGTCAGACTCTTACCAGCAGTCATGCTGGCCATGGCGGCGTTCATGGCCATGTTGGGCAGAACCAGGGGGAGCATGGTGGACCTGAGGCTGTCGGGGACCGGCATACCGGCCTTCACACACATCGCAGCCGCATTGGCCTTCGCAATCTCCAACAACTGGAACTTATCTGGGGAAACGAGAAAGAATAATCAACAAAGTGGGCAACGACTGGCCTAGCAACCCCTAGCAACGTTATTATCACCATTTTTAAGTGGTTGTATTGAGAAAATGAAAAAGAAATGCATAAATCCGGTGTAAATCATCTGATTTGAAGCGAAGACCTCCTGAAAGCGTGTCTAGGGTTAGGGCCCTGTCCCAATCCCCCCACTACCCCTACTTTTCAGCCCTACCCCTAAATTTTCCGTGTTCCCGTGAGGGTAGTGGTGTCCCAATTCCTCTTTTTTTTTTTTCCAATTTCTCTTTTCACCTAGGGGGAGTGGGCTTATTTAGGGGTAGTGCTTATGAATCTGGCCCTTCAGAGCGAGGGTTTTCAGATGCACCCTAGCTGACCGAGGGCTAGAAAAATTTCCCAGAATGCTTTATTTGCAGACTGAATCAAAAAAAAAAAAACATGGCGGATATTTCTTATTTTTTAGTGAATAAAATCAATATTTTGAGTTAGTTTCTGCATAAAAATGCGTTTTGATCACATTTCTAGCGAGAAATATATATTTTACTATCATAATATTCACTCAGTGAATGTACATAATCACTCGTTTGCCCGTTGTTGCAAAGTCTTTTTCAAACCTCGCCAGAATAAAGGCTGATTTATGGTTCCGTGTTACACCAACGCAGACCCTACGGCGTAGGTTACGCGTCGATTTAACGCGGAACCATAAATCAGCTCCGGAGCCGGCAGGCAGGCAGGAATCCTGAAATTTTCGGAGCAAATTTCTTAACAGGCGTTATTTGGATAAACTGAGCCCAGGTTGGGGATCTTAACGGTTACTTTTACACCTGAAAAAATATTAAAACTTAATAAAGTGGCATATTAACAGTGCTACAGCTGAAATTAAAACAGCTTTTGACTCTCAGCTTCCTGATTATGAGTAGGGATGAAAACGAGGGGTAGTGGGAGTATTGGGACAGAACCCTGGGAAGATTTCAAGTGCCCCTAAAATCTGTCCCTTCTTTTTTAGGGGTAGTGAAGAAAAGAAGGGCGAGTGAAAGAAAGTAGGGCTAGTGAAGAAAAGTAGGGGGTGTATTGGGATTGGGCCTTAGGGACTTCATGGCAATAAAGCCGACTTCGACACGAGCGACTGAGAGCAGAAGAGGCGCCGCAGCAGCCAGCCTGACCTAGCTCGCTGATGCGCTGCGGGCTGGCGCTTCTCTCCTTCCGTGAGGGAGATCTGTTCTTGCGGAGGATGAGAACGGGGGAGTGGCTGGGCTCCCGTTTCCAGCGGTCCCTCTGGCTGTACACGGCCCTCCTCCGGCTGCTGGAGCGTGACCTCCGGGACCTGCGGTCCGAGGACCTGGACAGAAGACAGCTAGAGTCAGTTACCGCTGATGGAGCCATGCAGCTGTACACCCGTCTGGACCGTCGTATACCGTATTTTCTGGACTATAAGCCGCTACTTTTTTCCATGCGGCTTATACAAAGGTGCAGCTATTCTGTGGATTTTTCTTCCACCGCTCGGGGCGCTCTAACCGGAATTAGAATCAAAACTAAGACAAAATAAATGCAAAGAAGAATACACTACTTCTTCTTTAGCAGATAGAAGTAGAAGCAGATTTCAAACAGATAAATAGATAAATAAATACTGGTTATTTTCTCTTGGTTCTGTCCCGTTTTAATCAGCAAAGTTGCTGCCGTGTTAAAAGACACTGTTAGGAAAGATCTATTTAGGTACAAACATGTACATCATTTACAGTTCAAAATCCTTCTGTACATGTAGTAAATATCTAATCTAACAACAGAAATATCTGCGGCTTGCATATCTTCTTTTTTTTTTTAAATAGACCGGATGCAGTTTGTATGCAGGTGCGGCTTGTATATCTTTTTTTTCCTCAACATTTCAACTTTTTTCTCGCCATTTTTACTTTTTTCTTGACATTTCGACTTTTTTTTCGACATTTCGACTTTTTTCTTGACATTTCAACTTTTTTCTCAACATTTCGACTTTTTTCTCAATATTTCGACTTTTTTCTCAACATTTCGACTTTTTTTCTATAAACTGTACTTCAACATTAATGTCGACATTTCGACTTTTTTCTCGAAGTGCATAATGAAAAAAAAAATCTTCCCCCAGTTATAACTAATATAGATACATGCAGCATGTGTTCCTTCATTCTAAGGCTTATACAAGACTTTTAATTTTTTGCGGCTCCAGACATATTTGTTTTTTGGGTTTTTGGTCCAATTCGAGAATAATAGTTTTCTCGACTTTTTCAACATTTTGGGTTGCCAACCCCTGATCTAGGTTGTTTGAACCTGACAATGTCACAACCATATACTTTAGGGCAGCATGTAGCAGCAGCTTCTTAAGCACTTGGACCAACGTTAAAAGTCGGCAACTCCACCTTGACCACGCTCTTTTCTTCCCCGCGGGGCTCCTGGATCTGGACCTCCTCCTGCTCCTCCGGCTCGGCGACTTGGATTTCTTCCGTTTTTTGGAGGACTTTCGTTCTCTGTCCCTCTTTGGAGACGTGGACCGTTTCTTCTTCTTCCGGTCCGGCGACTCCGCGTTAGAGGAGGACCGGGGCTTGTCCGGGGCGTCGCCCTGAAGACGGCTGGGCTTCGCCGGCTTTTCGGGTCTCGGGCTGGGGTGGGGTCCGCCGGAACCACCGCCATCTGCAGCTTTAGTGAACAAAGACAGCAACAAAAACCTTTAAAATAAAGATAGTTTCATACGTCATCTAACGTTTCTTTATGATTTTACTATCCTTGAATATAAAGAAATCTATTATTATTATTATTAGTATTATTATTAGTATTATTATTAGTATTATTATTATTATTATGTATAGTATATTATATTATTATTAGTATAGGTATCGGATAGGTGAATGGATGAATGAATGGGATGCCTGGGTCTGGGGCCCTCCGTTGTCGGGCCTGCGCGGGTGTCGCCTTGTTGGGGGGTTCCCTCTCTCCGGGCCCGTCTCCGGTCCCCCCCGCTGCCTCTACGGCGGGGCGCCCCTCTGGTCTTGGAGGGCCACTTTCGTGGGGGACGGGTGCGCCTGCCCGCGTCGGCGGCCGGGGCGGCTCTGTCTCTCCGGGCGGGCTGGCCCCCTGCCGGGTGGGGGTCGCTGGCCTGAAGGGTGAGGGCCTCCTGGCCGCGTGTCCGGCCCGGACCGGGTGGCCGGGGATTGCCTGGGTCGCGGTCCGCCGCCGCGGGGTCCCTGGCTGCTTCTTTCCGCGCCGTGGGGGCCCTGCCCGCGGGCCCCCTCGGCCGCCGCCGGGTGGGGGGGGGGGCCTCGCAGGCGGTGGGTTGCCTCCCTCCTACTTCTCCCCTCTGTGGGGATGCCGGTGGCCTGGGTTCCGGGCTCTTCCTTGTCGGCCTCTGGTCTCACGGGTGGCGGGGTTGCTCCCCCCCCTCCCCCACTATAGATACACTTCAGGTGGAGCTTTGTTTGGTTTATTACACACACACACACACACACACACACACACACACACACACACACACACACACACACACACACACACACACACACACACACACACACACACACACATATAGTAATTTAGTCACACGCATACACACACACACAACACACACACACACACACACACACACACACACACATGCATGATCATATACATACACACACACACACACACACATAGACATACACACTGGCTTGTTCACCTGCATGCTGGCTCTTTAGTTTTTGGGTTTAGGTAGCGGTAGCGATAGCTTAGCTCAGACTGCGATCAGATCTCAAGATTTAGGTCGATTGCTGTTCGTGTTTTGGATGGCTCCGTGCCGGTTTCGTGCTTTGTTTGTGGTTTTTTTGTTGCAGATTTCCAGTGCTTGACGTGTGTCTCCGTGTGTTCCTGCTTCCTGGATTGGCAGTGGATGTCGTCACCACCCCCCCCCACCCCCTCCCCCCCCCCCCAAAAAAAAAAAAAAAAAAAAAAAAAAAAACACTGGGTTTGTATGTGTATATTTATGTATGTGTACGCATATGTGTGCGTATATATATGTATATATTACATATAGTAATAATGCACATATATACACTTTTGGTTTCTACCGTCATGGTATCAATCAATAATATGTGTGCAGACAAGGTAAAAAAAAAAAAAAAAAAAAAAAAAAAAAGAATATAAAGAAATCTAATTTCATAATTTTTAGTGGCAAAAAAAATAATACCCTAAGGATTCATGTAAAGTTACTATTGAGTCTGTTAATCTGCCTCAGGTGTCAAGTACAAGATTCCTGGGAATTATTGATGAGAGTTTGAGTTGGAGAGAACAAATGGCATTATAAGGCGTGTTCGTCATCTTGACACAACGAGTTGTCTCCTTACAATTTATTATAGTTTAATTTATCCTTATCTCTCATATTGTAATATAGTTTGGGCAAATACTTTTCCTACAACTCTTCACAAAATTCTGGTCCTACAGAAACGTTTTGTCAGGATTAGCAACTCAATCAGAGTCACACACTTCATCTACTCCTTTATTTCAGAAACTCCAGATTCTTACTATTTATGATATCAATATTTTTCCTGGACAGTTAAATACTTACTTTAAATCAAATTCACAGGGTCAATTTTCGATGCCATTTAGGGACTAAATTGTGGAATGATTTTTCCCACCTGGCAAAGACTCTTCCTCTTTGAAATGTTATAAAAGACGTTTGAAGGAACTTGACTGCTGTTTTGTAACTGTTTTCCCAATGTATTGTAGTACATGTTCCATGATTAGTTTTTTTTGTGGTTCACTCATATTGACATGATCATTTCTACCATTAGTCTTATTTGCTCAGGAGTCAATACAAGTCGTAAAAACAATATCCCATGCACACTCACACACACACACACTTATTTTTGTCTTTATTATTATTATTCATATATTGCATTATTAGTTTGCCATCACTTTTGTGTAGCTATACTTTTTGTTTTCGTATGTTAATCTTGTGTTCTTTATAACATGTGAAATTTTAATAACTTCGGTGGAGGCTTCAAATAAGCCCATTGGCTTTTTTGCCTCTTCCTGCACCATATAGTATTTATCTTTGATATTTTCTTGTATACCTTTAAAACAGTGCAAAACTAAATTAAACAGGAATGAGGTGAAAACAGCCTGCGAGGCGAGCAGCAGATGCATGTTATTGAAAAGTGGAACCTTTTCCCACAAACGGCCAGAGGTGTCAAGTAACAAAGTACAAATACTTTGTTACCTTACTTAAGTAGAAATTTTGGTTATCTATACTTCACTGGAGTAATTATTTTTCAGACGACTTTTTACTTTTACTCCTTACATTTTCAGCAATTATCTGTACTTTTTACTCCTTCCTTCCTTCCTTCCTTCCTTCCTTCTTCTTTTTTCCCTTCCTTCCTTCCTTCCTTCCTTCCTTCCTTCTTCTTTTTTCCCTTCCTTCCTTCCTTCCTTCCTTCCTTCCTTCCTTCCTTCCTTCCTTCTTCCCTTCCTCTTTTCTCCCTTCCTTCCTTCCTTTCCTTCCTCTTTTTTCCCTTCCTTCCTTCCTTCCTTCCTTCCTTCCTTCCTTCCTTCCTTCCTTCCTTCCTTCCTTCCTTCCTTCCTTCCTTCCTTCCTTCCTTCCTTCCTTCCTTCCTTCCTTCCTTCCTTCCTTCCTTCCTTCCTTTAAGTAGAAATTTTGGTTATCTATACTTCACTGGAGTAATTATTTTTCAGACGACTTTTTACTTTTACTCCTTACATTTTCACACAATTATCTGTACTTTTTACTCCTTACATTTTAAAAACAGCCTCGTTACTCTATTTCATTTCAGCTTTTAATAAAAACTATCCAGTTAAATTGCTCCATCCGGATAGAGTGAATTTGGTTGTGGTTGTTTCAGATGTTCTTGTCCAGTTTTGTTCTTACATCCGTTCCCTCAGATTCCTGCAACTAAACTTGGACGTACATTCCAATAAAGGTTAGGATAAATGATAACATGCCTCTGAAGTTTGACTTTTTGCACCATTACAATACTTATAGGCAACTAGTCATCATATCTGCTGCTCTCTGAAACACATGTTAATGCTCAATAGTACACATATATGCTTCTTTAATATATTTGCATTATACTAACATGCATTCATTTTCAATGGCTTTTGTCCTTAATGGCTTTTTTCCCCCTTACATTACTTTTACTTTTATACTTTAAGTAGTTTTGAAACCAGTACTTTTATACTTTTACTTGAGTAAAAAACTTGAGTTGAAACTTCAACTTCTACAGGAGTATTTTTAAACTCTAGTATCTATACTTCTACCCGAGTAATGAATGTGAATACTGAAGACACCTCTGCAAACGGGTCACCTTGTTTGTCCGGGTTCTCTCCCTTCGGCGCCGCTGGCCCTCCGGAGGCGACGGGGGCGTTCGGGCCCGCCGTCCCGGAACTCTCTTCCGCCTGAACGGAGGTGTGCAGGGGGAGCTGAAGACATTTTGAGTGACATTGAGTGCACTTTATGGGTGCATCCAATTCTTCCCTCTTGTCAGTCGAGCTAACGGCAGCCACCGCAACCACAACAGAGAATAACACATCGTCAAAAACAGCAGAGGTTCATAAACTTCACTTCATTTCAACAACATCTGTCCGAGTCGCCTGAAGAGTCATGCCCAGATCGTTGGACCAGAACCCTCGGGTCGTCAGGGCCACGACTACTTCCTGTACACGGTGAGGCGGCGTTCAGCTTTTATGCTCCTCACCTGTGGAACAAACTCCCAGAATGCATCAGGGCTGGTGAAACTCTCAGCTGCTTTAAAGGAGCATGAGGCAGGATTTATGAAAAAAATTTGTATACGTTTTAAGTTTTCTAGTAATAATGTCAGATGAAGCGTTCCAAACCCAAAAGAATGAGCCCTCTAGTGTATCTCTCCGTTGACTTGAACAGGCTGTGTGCTGCAAAATCTGCTGCAATTCGGGCCCAAATTTCCCGCCCTGTCCTGCAGATGTGACGTCACATGACGCTGCATGCACGTTTTCCCCGTTCTCCCGTGCCGGCTTCACTGTTGGCTGCAGTACCCCCAACGGCCGTCGTGGCGAAGGGTGGCGCTAGAGAGTCTCATTTCTTAAAAGGAGCCTCATGCTCCTTTAAGTCAAGGTTGAAAACCTTTTTATTTATGCAGCATTTCAGTAATCTCCCACAATAATCTGCTACCTTTTATTTGTTGCATCTCATTTTTTTAATTCTTTTTAAATTATGCCTGTCTTTAACTCTTTAAAATGTTTTAATGTGCAGCACTTTGAAATGTCTCGTACATCAGTTGTCCCCAACCTTTTCTGAACCACGAACCGGTTTAATGTCTGACAATATTTTCACGGCCCAATCTAAAGGTATAGTTGATAAAAACTAAATAAAATGACAAGATCGGCATTAAAAACTGTGGTATTCTCTCTATAGTAATAATAATAATAATAATAATAATAATAATAATTAGTAAAAATAATAATAATAATAATAAAACATAATTTTCGAAAAAATTTAATAATGGAAATTGTAAATTACTTTTAATATGAGTATTTCTATAAATGTTTTTTTATGTCTCATTAACGTTATTTAAAGCCAGGCTTTTATTTTATTTGTTATATATTAAGGAGACCGATATTTAGTGCTTTTATTTTGAAGGCGTCTCGCCGAGACCTTGTAAACATCCAGCGCTTCGGACTTTCGAGGTAAAAGTTTAACGGCAGTAGAAAGTGGAAAGACTAAACTAGTGTCAGGAATGCTAAAGTGGAGCCTAACTGACACAAAAAGCACCTGCTGTTAAGGATTTGTTTTCTTTGCAAATGTTATGCCGTATTTATGTCCATCTTGAGTTTGGTTGCCATGGTTACTCATGTATTGTGGTTAACGGGAGCTTTATTACCGACCGACCGAGCAGCAGCTGCGTTGGTCTGTTTAAGTTAAATGAAACTTATATGAATGTAGAAAGACTAACTCTAGTTTATTTTATTTTATTCCTTTACAGCTCTTACGGTGTGTTTGCAGTGTATTTACATCCAAGGAATAAAAACATTGTGAACCATCAGTTTGAGAGTCAACCATCATCAGTCGCGGATTCTACAGAAATTATTTTTTCTTTCTGTGCGGCCCGGTACCAAATGACCCACGGCCCGGTAGCGGGCCGCGGCCCAGGGGTTGGAGACCACTGTTGTACATGACATGTCCTCTTGCTGAGAACGGGTTTCCTCTCACGCCTGCAGGCTGCTGCACGTTTAACAGACGCTCACCACTCCGTCTCCATCTGGCCGTTGAATTCACAGCCGATTCGACTATGTTGCAGTTGCTGTTGTGGAAAAACCTGTTAAACAGTCTTTAGTATGTTTTTCCCACCAGGTGAATATCAGGACTGAAACTGGGTGCATCTAAGTCACCAAGAATAGGACTGAGAGAGGAGCAGAGGTCAGGTTGTGCATCATTCACTTATTGCTACATCCTTGCTGTCTTTTTCAGAAATAGGAACGTCGAACCTTTAAGACTTAAGAGCACGTATCGTTGTTTTTTTCCTGAAAAAAACCTGATTAAATGTGATCCTGGGTCGAGTCCTTACTCCCTAGTTAGTCTGGAGGATCTGTTTTCCCACGACAGAGAATACGCAGGATCCGGCAAGAAAATACTAAGCTATTAATGAAACATTAATAACTGGGGCGCCGTTAACAGATCAACACAAGAAAGGCAGGAGGAGGCAGCTCTTATACGCACCGGGAGCGGGTCCTGCGGCCCCGTGTTGGGGATGAGGAGCGAGTCCTTGATCTCCGGCACCGGTCTCTGGACCGGGAGTGGGAGCTGGTCTTCCCTGAGCAGGGATGGGACTGGGAATGCAGCGGGGAACAGCTCTTTCTCCCGCCAGGTCTCGCCTCAGCTCCTTTCCCTTTATTGTAGTTGTCCTGCGAGTAGGAAGGAAATAAAAACCTCTTTTCGTTATTCTAACCACCCTTAGGTCCCACCGGGGCCCGGCCGAGCTGGACTGAGGGTTGGAAATAGATCGTAATAACCGTGATAAACAGAATATCCACCGTTCTTTTATACTTTATAAGAGGAAAAAATCCCCGCTGGATATCTGTGTGGATATGAATCGGAGGAAGGAAATCATGCACTATTGTCTGATGAAAATGAACATTTTTGCAGATGATACAAATATGTACTGTTCTGGGAAAAATTTAAAGGAACTTCTGTCCTCAATTGAAAGGGAATTAAAGTTTTTTTTTTTTCCTCTCTGCACATCTATATATTATTTTGTACAGCCATGCAATTGTGGGTGGGTTGGGGTTTTAAAAAAATGGCATACTTGATAGAGTTGGTTTTGATATCTGTGTTTTTACCATTTTGTTATTGCCCAAAAATACCAATAAAAAGATATAAAAAAAAAGAAAAAAAAGAAAGGGAATTAAAAATTCTTAAAACTTGGTTTGACGTCAATAGGTTGTCACTTAACATTAAAAAAACTAAATTTATGGTTTTTGGAAACCGAAAAGAAATTTATGGAGATATTACTGTACATTAAAAATATGTGATTCTGAAATTGAAAGAGTATCTGAAATAAAATTCTTAGGGGTTGTTATTGATTGTAAATTACCATGGAAACAACATATTAGATACATAAAAGGAAAGATTGCAAAGTCAATAGCAATCCTGTATAAGTCCAGAAATATATTAAATCATAAAGCACTACATTTAATTTATTTTTCACTAATACCTTATATATGGTATTGTGTTGGAGTTTGGGGCTCAACGTATAAGACAAAAGTAAATGATTTAGTCCTCTTACAAAAACCAGCCATACGTGTTATTAATAGGGTGGGATATTATGAACATACAAATCCATTGTTTATAAAATCCCATGTTATGAAATTTCATGATTTGGTTTATTATAAAATAATGCAAATAATGTATAAAGCTAAATTAAAGTTACTCCCTGTCTGTGTACAACGATTTTCTCAATACATGAGTCAAAATATAATTTGCGTGACGTTTGTAAATTTGTTGTACAAAAAGCTAGAAAAGAGAGCTAGTGCAGCTAGTGCAGCGGCCCGCTAAAAGGCCGAGCTGCCACCTCTACATTTAAGAGAAGAAAACTAAGCGACTAATGTCAGGAACAGTGTCCTGTTAGGAGTTTTAGCCTTCATAAGCCACATCTACATACTTCAGTGGGCTTCGGAGTAAATGTTTTACTTGAGGTGACTGCACTATTTTATAACTTCTAGCATCAAAACGGTTTGGGCAGCGTTACCTGTTTTACCTGTTTTTATATATATATATATATATATATATATATATATATATATATATATATATATATATATATATTTTAAGTAGTTTTTTTAAATATATTTTAAGTCGTTTTTTTTTAAAGTTTTTTAAATATATTTTAAGTAGTTTTTTTTATATTTTAAGTAGGTTTTGTTTAATATTTTAAGTATTTTTTATATATATTTTAAGTAGTTTTTTTTTTTAATATTTTTAGTAGTTTTTTTTAAATATTTTAAGTAGTTTTTTTTTAAATATTTTTAGTAGTTTTTTTTAAATATTTTAAGTAGTTTTTTTTTTTATATATTTTAAGTAGTTTTTTTATATTTTAAGTAGTTTTTTTAAATATTTTAAGTAGTTTTTTTTAAGTTTTTTATATATATTTTAAGTCGTTTTTTTTAATTATTTTTCTTTTAATATATTTTAAGTAGTTTTTTTATATTTTAAGTAGTTTTTTTTAAATATTTTAAGTAGTTTTTTTTAAAGTTTTTTATATATATTTTAAGTCGTTTTTTTTAATTATTTTTCTTTTAATATATTTTAAGTAGTTTTTTTATATTTTAAGTAGTTTTTTTTAGTTTTATCTTTTTATATTTGAAGTAGTTTTTTTTTAGTTTTTTTATATTTTAAGTAGTTTTTTTTAAATATTTTAAGTAGTTTTTTTTGTTTTCTTTTAATATTTTAAGTAGTTTTTTATATATATATTTTAAGTAGATCATATTCTTTCTGTTTTTTGTTTCATTACAGTTGCAGAGGTAAAAATTCTCCAAAGTTATTCGTAGGAAATCGAATACAGCCCACGTCTGGCTGCTTCTCCTCCTCCTCACCTGTTTAGGGATTATATCAGGAAGCTCCTCCTGTCTCCTTGGTAACAGCGTTTGATCATATCCCGCATCCCTTTGGCTTGCCACAAATTCTGAGTTGGAATCCGAGGTGCTATCTCCACTTTTCTTTCTCTTCTTCTTCTTCTTCTTTTTCTTCTTCTTCTTCCTCTTCCCCGTCGAGTGCTGCTCGTGGCACATGGACACACAATCTTCACCTGGAAAAAGAGCTCAGCTTTGTGACAGTTTCACATCAGTGCACGTTGGTCAAACGAGAAATGCTGCATTCAGACAGGTCCACCAGTATTTGGAGAGTGAAAGAAAACACCTCCGGACATTAGCAGGCTTTGAAAGCTGGGATGCTACAGTAGTCCAGCTGTTTAGCTATAAAATGTATAGGAATCGTTCAGTTTGTGATACAAGCATGAAATTTGGTACAAATAGCCAAAGGTTTCCCCAAAAGATATGGACGTGGAGCCATCGTGAATTTTCAACATGGACACAACTGTTTTCTAATGAGTCTACACTCCTCTTTTTTTATTTTTTTCATCTTCTCTTTTTTTCATCTTTTTCTCCTTTTTTTCCTCTTTTTGCAATATTTTTTTCCTATTTTTTCATCTTTTTTTACTGTTTTTTTCATCTTCCCTTTTTTCATCTTTTTCTTTCTCTTTTTTCCTATTTTCCCATATTTTTTTCATCTTTTTCTCCTTTTGCCATATTTTTTTCATTTTTTTCATCTTTTTTTACTGTTTTTTTCATCTTTTTCTTTCTCTTTTTTCCTATTTTTCCATATTTTTTTCATCTTTTTCTCCTCTTTCTCTCTTTTTTTTCATCTTTTTTTCTCTATCTCCAAAAGATATGGATGTGGAGCCAAGGAAGAAGAGGAAAAAAAGAGGGAAAAAAAGATGAAAAAAGATGAAAAAGGAGAAAAAAGAGAAAAAAATAGGAAAAAAATATGGAAAAAAGAGGAAAAAAGAGAAAAAAAAGAGCCATGGGCGCCATGTTGAAAATTCACAATGGCTCCACGTCCAATTATTTTTGGAATGCCTTTGGCTAATGTGTGTACCAAATTTCATGTTTGTATCACAAACTGAACGATTGTTTTGGTTATCTCCTGCACTACAGGTCCCGGCTGCAGGTGATGCATGATTACAATGGTGCCGGGTGTCTACAGGTTTGACCAAGTTAAATTTAAGACTTTTAAAAACCATTTTCAACAGAATTTAAGGCCAAAAAGACAGTCACACAATCTGAACCCAAATTTACATTTACCCGCGTTTGCTTGCCTTGTCTCGAAACTACGCCGACTAAGAAATCCAGCGCTGAGGTCAAATTTCCAGCTTCACAACACCACTAAATAGCATTAAAATAAGTTCATGCTCCAAACAAAGACTACAATTAAATTGAGCAGATTAAAGCAAATAAAATATCAGTGAGTTTATTGTGTAAGTTTCTACTTTTCTCTGCCATAATGGAAACTTTTTTGTTAATAATTTCTCCTAAATATTTAGTAAAAACCAGGAAAAGCAGCCCAGATTTTATCAACCAGCCAGTCCTATATTTTTCAGCCCAATTAGGCTGAAACCTGCTCAACCTGGCAACGCAGAGTTAGAACCTCCGCAGGAGATTCTCCTCAAAACAATGAAATAAACTTTTTAATGATGAATGGATACATTCCCTCTAAAATTAAGAGCTTTGAATTGAGATTTGAGACAAATTAAGACATTTAGAGGGCTTATTTTAGGAAAATGGAATTTAAGACTGTTCACACAGACATTTGCTGATTTTTCACACCAACGTTAACTGGCACCTGCACACAAATGGACACGTGAGAGTTGTGTGACTTCCTACACTGGAGTTAGGACGCGTCCATCGGTTAATAGTAGAGACTCGTAGGTGCTGCATGAGATCATTAAAAAGGCCTACCTTGCTCCCTTTTATCTGACGTCGGAGTTCTTCTACAAGGGAAGCACAAAACATTTGTTAGGGAAGGACTTTCTGGTCAATTAAAAGAAGAAAACTCCAAGAAAATGAAAACAACATTCTGACATAAATGATCAATTCATTAGATTCATTACAGGACTGTCTCAGAAAATTAGAATATTGTGATAAAGTTCTTTATTTTCTGTAATGCAATTAAAAAAACAAAAATGTCATACATTCTGGATTCATTACAAATCAACTGAAATATTGCAAGCCTTTTATTATTTTAATATTGCTGATTATGGCTTACAGTTTAAGATTAAGATTCCCAGAATATTCTAATTTTTTGAGATAGGATATTTGAGTTTTCTTAAGCTGTAAGCCATGATCAGCAATATTAAAATAATAAAAGGCTTGCAATATTTCAGTTGATTTGTAATGAATCCAGAATGTATGACATTTTTGTTTTTGTAATTGCATTACAGAAAATCTCAATATTATAATTTTCTGAGACAGTCCTGTATATCACATGAAGGCTCATCTTTTCCAAATAAACACTGATCAGGTGGATGAGTCTATAATCACTTTGGCTGATTGTGTCGGTCTACAGTCAAACTGCAGACTCTCCACATGCCAGTGACTGCTCACCCCCCTGCCCCCCCAAAAAAGGCTCATTTACGGTATAAACTAGGGATGGGCGGTATGGACTAAAACATTTATCACGATAATTTCTGGCATTTATCCAGATAACGATAAAAATGACGATAAAAAAAATACCAATTCAACTCCACCTTTGTAACTATAAATCTGTCACCACATTCAGTCTTTGGAGCCAAATCACTGCTCTAAAAGATACTAAATACTAAACTACACCAATTAAATTGATAAAAACCAATTAAATGAGTCCACCTGTTCTGCAAAACTGGAATGACTCAAGCTCCTCACTCTCAGATACGCCTTTCTTTCTTTCTTTCTGGCTCATTTCTTTCTTTCTTTCTTTCTTTCTGGCTCATTTCTTTCTTTCTTTCTTTCTTTCTTTCTTTCTTTTTTTCTGGCTCATTTCTTTCTTTCTTTCTTGCAAGCTCATTTCTTTCTTTCTTTCTTTCTTTCTTTCTTTCTTTCTTTCTTTCTTTCTTTCTTTCTTTCTTTCTTTCTTTCTTTCTTTCTTTCTTTCAGGCTCATTTCTTTCTTTCTTTCAGGCTCATTTCTTTCTTTCTTTCTTTCTTTCTTTCAAGCTCATTTCTTTCTTTCTTTCTTTCTTTCTGGCTCATTTCTTTCTTTCTTTCTTTCTGGCTCATTTCTTTCTTTCTTTCTTTCTTTCAAGCTCATTTCTTTCTTTCTTTCTTTCTTTCTTTCTTT
Organism: Cololabis saira; assembly: GCF_033807715.1. Taxonomy (NCBI): domain Eukaryota; kingdom Metazoa; phylum Chordata; class Actinopteri; order Beloniformes; family Belonidae; genus Cololabis; species Cololabis saira. The sequence goes on along the minus strand of NC_084610.1, from coordinate 22,008,037 downwards.
CTGGCTCATTTCTTTCTTTCTTTCTTTCTTTCTGGCTCATTTCTTTCTTTCTTTCTTTCTTTCTTTCTTTCTGGCTCATTTCTTTCTTTTTTTCTTTCTTTCTTTCTTTCTTTATGGCTCATATCCTTCCTTCCTTCCTTCCTTCCTTCCTTCCTTCCTTCCTATCTTCCTTCCTTCCTTCCTTCCTTCCTTCCTTCCTTCCTTCCTTCCTTCCTTCCTTCCTTCCTTCCTTCCTTCCTTCCCGTACGTTGTGTGTGGATTTAACGCAGAACTATGAATCATCTTTACACAAAAACATCATCAACAGGAATTTATCGTTTTTACCACGAGATACAAATTCTTATCTTGGGGAATTTTTTTGACAGTATATCATGAACGGTAAAATATCACCCATTTCTAGTATGCACATTTTATCTGATGCAGGAAGAGTAGTCTGAGTCCTTTATGCCGTTCATCAATAAATGTGAACATGCATTTCAAATGAAAACAATAGGAGTCGACTATGGACAGCAATGATTGTTCCATCAAATTACACCCCTGAAGGGAAATTACCCTGGTATCTGTATCTTTATTTCTTATTCTTTGTTTAATGAAAAGTTTTACCCCGACTGATGTTTCCTTTCCGGCTGCAGTTCTGGTCCAGAGTCTGAGCTGCTCTCCCTCTCGTGGTTCCTCCTCTTCCTCTCACTCTTGTGCTTTTTGTGTCTCTGTCTGTGTTTGTTTCCCTCTTCTGTTCCTTTTTCTGCTTCTTCTCTTTCACTGTCACGATTCACTCCTCCGGTAGAGTCGCTGAAAACGGAGGCAAAAAAACAACAAGCAGACCGTGTTAGTGACACCTAATGACGGGCAACACCTCAACGAGCGTCTTACTGGGCAGGAAAAACAGAAAACACATGTTTTTTCCTATTTTTCCATATTTTTTCATCTTTTTCCCTATTTTTTTTCATCTTTTTTTTTTTCTAACCCCAAAAGATATGGAGGTGGAGCCAAGGAAGAAGAGGAAAAAAAGAGGGAA